>NC_142937.1:94601995-94614495 GCF_046866305.1 Octopus bimaculoides | reverse complement strand
AATTATTTCCCCTTACAAAACTCTCTGATGCAGTTAACACTTTGCAATAAAATTTTATATTCTATCTTATTATTCAATTATTAAATACTATACTTAACTCTCACACACACAAACACAATTATAATCATCTCAATTTGTTTATGAATGCTAAAAAAATTTCTTTTTCTTCAGATACTTATGAGCCATTAAACATGTTTGCCCATGTATTGCTTATTTATTTATTTATCCACATTACATGGCTTCTGGTCCAACACTTTTCTAATATTTTCATATGTAACTAAATATTTTAACACAGCTAAATTTAATTTCAAATTTCCTAATTTCACCGATATTTAATGGTCTTCAACCGATTAACAAAGTTATTTTCTCTTAACGAGTATCTAGCATATTTCCTTCAACCATTTTCACTTATCATCAATCCATTTTTTCCCCCCTGATAACTCACACAAACAGCAACATATTTTAAAAACTTGTCTTTCATATTAATTGAATTTATTTTATTCTTGTCTCTATATAAATGGAATGTAACTATTTTCTATCAATATTTCGTTTCACCTATTATTCATCCGCACATCTATGTTTTGTCTTTCTTTCCTTCCACCTATCTCCATACAGCCCTTTATTTATTGACAATTCCTTGTTTCCTTTCCTCATCTTTTCAATGCTTTCAACGTTCTGTCTGAAATGCAGAAGTGTGCAATCTGTAAGCATTAATATAAACATCTTCAACACAGCTGAACATGCTTTCAATACTGATCGTCATTTCTTCTGTGGTCCTCACAAATAAATACTTGTAGAGAACGGCAGCGACAGAATGGTGAACTGTCTATCATTGGTAGATTAGTAAACTATAGCAACGGTAGAATGGTAAGATGTATATATTGATGAGAGAATGGTAAATTATATCAGTGGTACAATGGTAAAATGGTAAACTGTAGATCAATAAAAGAATGGTAAACTATATATATCATCTCTTGTCCTTAACATTGTCACTCCTCACTCATGTTTTTCCCTGATCACCCTTTCAGTGGTGACTGGCACCACTCTCTTTCTCCAAGCCACTTCCTATTGGCATCCATCTCACATTCTTCACACTGTCTCACATCTACCATTGACTTCAGCCCACCTTCACTTGCCATTCCTTGTGTTCATTCCTATACCCCTCAAATCTCTCTACCTCCTACCTCTGTTCTTTTGGGCCCTCACACATTGTCAAACTTATACCAGCATAAAAGACAAATATAAAATGATGACAATGAGGATGCTGCTACAACTTAGACACACACACACACACACACACACACACACACACACACACAAACACACACACACAAATACACACACACATAAATACACACACAATGACACATATATATTAAAATGTGTGTGTGTGTATGTATGTGTGTGTGTGTATGTGTGTGTGTGTGTGTGTGTGTGTGTGTGTGTGTGTGTGTGTGTGTGTGTGTGTGTGTGCTTGTTGTCTGTTTACATAAATTGGATACTAAGATGCCAAAAATACCTAATATACCAAAAATAGCAATATAGCAGCAAGAATCAGAAAATTCACCTCTGTCTTATTTATTGCAGAATCGCTTTATGAAGAAACATATTTACCAACTTCGACGATTGTAGTTTCATTGTTACTGAAAAGGCTTTACGTTTGCATTATTCTTGTAACATAATATTGATGATTGTGCGTAAAATAAATGTTGTGTTCCTTTAATGAGTTTCTGATAATGGCTATTCATATCAATTAATTGATATAATTAATTATATAACAATGCAGAAGCAAACTCTACTCAGTGAATGAAGCAGACACAAGACCAGGTGAAAACGAACAACAACGAAAAACAAACGAAGCAACGCACATAAAATAAAACTAGGATCTGAGGAAAAATTGGAGAAGAATAGAGCCAGCCGATGGCATAGATGAGCACTGAATACAATAAACTCATTATTATTATTATTATTATTATTATTATTATTATTATACATTTAATTAGCATCAGCATCATAAACACCACCATCATCACCATCCTCATCACTCTCCCCATCGTTATTGTCATCACTACTGTCACCACCACCACCAGCATCATCATTATCACCACCACCACCACCACCATCAACATAACCACAATCATTGCCACCACTAAAACACCACCACCACCACCACCACCACTGCCATCACCATCGTCACCATCACCACAACCACTACCACCACCACCATCGTCTTCATCATCTCTTCAACGGTGATTTATCACTGTCCACTTTTTAATGATTGCATGGGTCAAACAGAATTTAATTGGGGAAGATTTTCTACAGCTGGATGCCCTTCCTGTTGCCAACTTACCCTGGTTTCTAACTAAGATAATATTTTCCCATGGCTCGACATGTTTTCATGGGAAACTGGAAAGGAAAGACAGTGGCACTCATTTACAATTCTTACATAATGTCAAGACAAGGAGACACAAACGTATGGCCATCATGCACACATATACACACATGTCTATCTATCTATCTCTCTATTTGTAATGTGTGTGTGTGTGTGTATACATATACATATATATACATATATATATATATATATAAAGTTCTGTCTGAAAGTGATTTGAAGATTTGAAGGAACAGGTTTCCCTCTCTCTCCTTCATATTAATATTAGACAATACGCTTCCCCTTCCCCTCTTCTCTGTCTTCATTTCTCCCACCCTAAAGGACTTCAAACAGGTCTCTTGCTTCTGAAATTCCAAGTGTTATGCATACAAAATTTCCTGCAATTGTCATGGTTTTAGGGGTTGTCAGCAATGAAGGACATGTGATGCCTCTTTATTTCTTTCCACAAGGCCTTAGAGGTAACTCTGCCACCCACATTGAGGTCCTGGAAATAATTGTTAAGCCCAGGATAGACAGTGTATGCAATGGAAGGCCATATGTGTTCCGGTAAGACTGCACTATCACACATGGCTATGGTAACACAGGAATGGATGGCTGAAAGTTTTCATGATCACATAACCCCTAACATTTGGTCTCCTAATTCCCCAGATCTCAATCCAGTGGACTATTACATGTGGAATATTGTTGACTGAGAGGTAAATGAACACGTCCATAACACGAAAGATTCTATGAAAGCTGCCAGAGTCAGAGTAATGTCCAGAATGAACCAGGACCACTTGATTCGAGCATGGAGAGGATTTAGATCTCATACAGAAGCAGTTGTTGAAGCTGAAGGTGGCTTTATTGAATAACATTATAGAAATGAAAGTTTATTTTTATTCTCACAGTATTTTTTGATAAATAAAGTTATTATCTGTTATTATATATGTTTTTTTTTTTATAAACATGAATTTGTCCTCAGATATCTCATGCACCTTGTATAATACATGCATATGTGTATACACATGCACGAGGTTGCAAGAAGCAATGAAAATTTTAGAAACAAAATATAAATAAATGAGTGGAAATCAAACCAGTGAGTGTGTTAATTAAAAAGGCACTAAAAGCGAATGACTCTCCCCAGATACAACTATATATAATATGAGTTACAACTATTAAAACTATTACAAAATAACATCTGCCCCCTCCAACTCCAGGACAAAACGGTCCTTATACCCAGCTTTTCTGCATCTTGTTTCTGCTCTGCCAGCAACCTCAGAATATAACCCCCACCCTCTCTAAAAACTTGTTTGTCTTACATCCGTATCTATTTAACTAACTCTCTATTTCTGTTCCTCTCTTTCCCTCTCTTCCCACACACATATAATCAGGGAGAGAGAGAAAGAGAGAGAGAAAACATGTGAATGTGTATGTATGCATGTATGTATATCAATCACAAAGATGAATCATGTTCCAGCAAATTGGCCAGCTTAGTGAAAAGACACAGCCGTGGCCTTCATCAGCTGCCATTTAATGAAGGTCGGCCAGAATTAAATTCTGAAGCTCGTGACTCTAATTTTTACCATGCTGACCATTTAGCCGAAGCATCTTGCATCCTTATTATACATAAATACACTCAAACATACATACATACATACATACATACATGCATACATGCATATATATATATACACACACACATACACATGCATATATTTATATACATATATATGTGACAATGATAATGATGATGGTAATATATGTGTGTGTGTGTATATATATATATATATATATATATATATCATCATCATCATCATCATCATCATCGTTTAACGTCCAATTTCCATGCTAGCATGGGTTGGATGATTTGACTGAGGACTGGTGAAACCGGATAGCAACACCAGGCTCCAATCTAAATTTGGCAGAGTTTCTACAGCTGGATGCCTTTCCTAACGCCAACCACTCAGAGAGTGTAGTAGGTGCTTTTACGTGTCACCTGCACGAAGGCCAGTCAGGCGATACTGGCAACGGCCACGCTCGAAATGGTGTCTTTTATGTGCCACCCACACAAGCCAGTCCAGGGGTACTGGCAACGATCTCGCTCGAAAATCCTACGAAGGCCATGCTATGTATATATTTTTTAAAAATTTCTTTATAAAAAGATATTAAACTATGTGAAATGAATGCATTTTTCTTCCACATATTTTCAACTATATACACACATACACACACACATATATATAAATGTATACATAAATGTTCATATGTACATGTTTTTGTGTTGAGTTTTATGGAAAGAACAGCTGAACATTAAATTGAAGTTTCTCTCAAAACTTTGCAGTGGAGAACCATGTAATTTGTTTTTACAGGGAAAAGATTAACACTGACATTGTTTGGTCTTACAACAAACACACATATGTGTGCATATATATATATATATATATATACTGGTGCAGGCATGGCTGTGTTAAGATGTTACTTTCCCAACCATATGTTTTTGGCTTCAGTCCAGTTGCATGGTATCTTGGACAAGTGTCTTGTAATATAGCCTTGGGCCAAACAAAGCCTTGTGAGTGAATTTGATAGACAAAAACTGAAAGAAGTTCATTGGATATGTACATATATGGGTCTGTGAGAGTGTGTGTGTGTGTGTGTGTGTGAGAGAGAGAGAGAGAGAGAGAGAGAGAGAGAGAGAGTACGTATATCCTTGCTTACATGTGTTCATTCATGGTTACAAAGAAAAGCTTCACTTTCATTTGTAATCAATGTGTCATTTACAGATCTTGACAAGTAGTTCTGCAGTCTTTATAAACAAAAGCCTTATTCGTCTGGTGTGGTTGTTTCCTGTTTTTCACTTAAAAATGTCTGACCAGTAAGTCGTTTGGTAGATGGGGAGTTAATTACCTTACTTAGAAACATGTAAGGGTTGGTGACTGGAAGGGCATTTAGCAACCAAAAACTCTGTCCTGGCACACTCTCGTCTGACTCATGCAACAATGGAAAAGTAGATGTTCAGAGTGCCATGAGAAGTATATCAGCCAATCAGGATAAACATAAATGCACCGGGTTAGAGTTCATAAACAGCAAATCAAAAATTTTATCTTTTAGAAATGTCCCATAACATGAACATCTAGACTTTTGTGCAAATGGAAAATTAAAAATATCCCCGCTTTTCAAAATAAAGGAAGAAAATGATTAACTACAAAAAGAGGAATGCTTCATAAAAATTCTAAATCTGAAACTACGCTGGATTTAGTCAACACTGCTACTAAAAACCACTTCATTTATATGGATTACTTCATAACACGTGTGTTTGAAAAACTGTAAATAGGGAAAGCAGATGGAGAAAATGGAGGTTAAGATGAGAGGTAGACAAAGTGAAAAGAAATAAAGAGAAAAACACAAGAATGAATAGGAGGAAGATGGAGAGAAAGGGTGAGTGAAAGGGTGTAGAAGAAATGGGTGGGTAGAGACAGAAGGGGAGGAGGAAGAAGCAGAGAGAGAAGAAAGGAAAGAAGTCAATAGAGAAGAGAGGGGAGCAAGTTTATGATAAATTAGGAGAGAGTGAGAAGTAAATGAGAGGGAAAGAGGAGAGAGAGAGAGAGAGAGAGAGAGAGAGAGAGAGAGAGAGGAAATAATGAAGGAACGAGAGAAGAGAAAAGAATGAGAGGTTTCAGGGAGAGGTTTCAGGGAGAGAAAGTGGTTATGAGAGCAGAGAGGAGAAGGAAGAGTGAATACAACAGAAAGAGAGTGAGGCAGGGTATGAGGGATGCAGGGAGGGGGAAGAAAGGGAGGGACAAACTATGAGAAGAGAGAAATGAGGGAAACACAAAGGGAAAGGGGAGAGAGAGTATAAGTAAAGAGGGAGAAAGAACGGTTATATGAGAAAAGCAGAGAGGGAGAGAGAGGGGGAGAGGGGGAGTACGGAGAGTGATTTACCATCTTATGGTGCCAAATATAAGAAACAGGAAGCACTCAAGTCAATTAGAATTTCAGGGTGCTTTAGTGTTATTCAAGAAGTAATGAAGACTTATTAATCTATTATAAACATACACAAATGTGTGTGTGTGTGTGTGTGTGTGTGTGTGTGTGTGTGTGTGTATCATCATTATCATCATTTAACGTCCGTAGTCCATGCTGGCATGGGTTGGACGGTTTGAGTGGGGCTGGCAAGCTGGAGGGCTGCACCAGACTCCAGTTCTGATTTGGCATGGTTTTCTATGGTTGGATGCCCTTCCTAACATGCCAACCACTCTGAGAGTGTAATGGGTGCTTTTACGTGCCACCAGCATGGGTGTCACTTGCGTGACACCAGTATCTGCCATGCCTGTAATTTTGCTCAGCTTGATGGGTCTTCTTCTCAAACATGATGTAATGCCAAAGGTCTCGGTCATTGCCTCCATGAAGCCCAATAAATGAAAGGAAGTCAGCCACCTTGCCTCCATGATATATATATATATATATATATATATATATATATATATATGTATACATTTATATATATATAGAGAGAGAGGGTGGCCCAAAAGTCACTACACTATTTTAAACTATAATAACTTTTTTAATTATTTTTTTTCAATTTTTTTTTTGTTTCAGATTATCGACATGTAATTCTTGGAAAATAATCAGAGAAATTCACAACAGAGCAACAAGTAAAAATAATGCAATTTTATCAACAAAAATCAACAATCAATTGTATGAATGTAAAGAGCTAACATTTGTCATTTTGAGGTTAGACAGCCACCATTTAAACAAGTGATACTCAACTTATTTCAGCAGTTTGAACAAAAGGGGGCTGAGACTGATTTACCACATGTGGGAAGGCCACATTCTGGAAGGTTTCAAGACAATATTCAGTGTGTACAGTAGAGCCTGCAACATCAACCTCCCCACCCCACTTCCCGCCCCCGGCAGTCCCAGCAGCTGTGCATATTCTGAAAAGCTCACAGCCATGGATTTAAAGAAAGTTGAATTTATTCCCAAATAAAGTACAATTAGTGCAGGAACTGAAGCCAGCTAATTAGTGGATACAATTAGTGCCTGCTGCCCAGATCAAGAAACTCTAAATTTAATTGGTTGTCATGCTCACCTGATTTAATGGCTCCAGACTTTTTTCTTGAAGGAATATCTGAAAGACAGAATACGGTGTAACAAACTTTGGACCATCCAGCAATTTAAGGTGAAGAAATTGGAGGACTAAACCAAGAAACATTACAAATGGTGATGCAATACTTTTTAGAAAGAGCTCACCATTGTCAAGAATGAAATGATGGACAGAAGGACATAATTTTCAAAACTAATTAAAAATATTTTTGAAAAAGTTTATTTATTGTTTATAAAAGGATAAATGTGAATATTTAATAAACAAAAGGGTGATATTTTGAAATGATCTAGTGACTTTTGGGCCTCCCTATATATATATATACACATACATATATATATATATATATATATATATATATATATATATATATATATATATACATACACACACGCACACACATTTATATATAAGAGAAGAAAAAGAAAATGGAGTTTGGGAGTTAATAATTGTTTATTATTAACAGCAAATTAATCATCATCCCTTACAGCTGTTTCAATTAATACTCAGTAAATATTAAGTAAATATTAAACTTATATTTATATGACTTGAGCATAATATCTTCAGAGGGACAAAAATATACCCTTCGATGTTTTATGTGTTTATAGCAGTTTCCTTATAGCAGACTGAATGAAACGGTTTTTCTTTTATATGAGTATAAACTATATGTTTATTCATATATATATATATATATATATATATATATTATTTTAAGGAAATTAATTCCCCCAAAATACTAGGTGTTGAACCAGTATTTCCTTGGATGGAACCATCCCCTCATGAGGTTAACATGTGTTTCAATGATCTTTCACTGATGACATTCATCAGGTGAAAAAATGTCAGAGTATTTCAATTACACATAAATTTATACATAAATACATACCTGTGTGTATATATATATATATATATATATATATATATATATCTAAAAAGAAGTTTTTAGAAAGAATTCTTGATATTGTTACAAGATTTGAATAAAGATTTCTTAAATTAAAAATCACAAATGTATGTATGTACGTGTGTGTATATATATATATATATATATATATATATATATATATATATATATATATATATATATATATATATATGTATGTGCATTTATGTGTGTATATATATATATATAGGCATATATATGTGTATACATATGTGTGTGTGTGTGTATGTATGTATATGTATATGTGTATATATATATATACATATATATATATATATATATATATATATATATATATATATATATATATATATACATATTATATATACATATATATACATATATATGTATATATATATGTTTATATATATATATATATATATATATATATATATATATATATATATATATATATATATATACATACATACATACATATATATATATATATATATATATATATACATATATATATACATATATATGTATATATATGTATATATAATATGTATATATATATATATATATATATATATATATATATATATATATGTATATATATACACATATACATATACATACATACACACACACACACATGTATACACATATATATACCTATATATATATATATATACACACATAAATGCACATACATATATATATATATATATATATATATATATATATATAAACAATCTTAGAAGAAACACAATGATGTAAATCTTTTGGAAAGAATTATTCCATTGTACTTTTGCTACTTACAGCTTTTCAGACTTACATTCTACAGGAGTAATTTCCAAAGACAAAATCGTTCTTAGTAGAAGTGTTGACCATTATTTATGGTTTAGTTTCTGATTTAGAATTCTTATTAAATATCCTTCTTTTGTCTTTCGCCTTTGATCAGTTTCTTCTTTTATTTGGGAAAAGGCAATATTTTCAAGTTTCCATTTCACAAATGTCTCAATGTTCATGATACAGAATTTTTTCTAAAAGATTTGTTGTTTATAAACTCTAATGCAATAATTAATTTTGATCTTCTTTGGCTGATGTAATTCTCATTATGAGCATGTGATGCCGTTTATGAGATTCTTTGTTTTAAATTTTATATTTTCATTAACTTTCAGCTCATTATTTCTTCTGATGAGAATTTTGTCTTTGTTAAGAGACTTTTAAGATTTAATGATGGTTGACTTCAGCTGTTAATAATTTGAGATTATTGAATTAATTTTTTGAGATTTGATATAAGATTCGAAGATATCATTTTGTTGAATGTAAGATGTTATGGTTTCTAGTCTTATGGATAGCTACAACTTAAATGTTTTTGTTTTTGTCTTCACCTTCATTGTGAGGATTCCATTGCACGACAGAGACTGGAATCTCTTTTACTTTGGTTATGGCAAGATTTACTGTTCTTCAGGTATTTTGTTTCTGAAGGAATACCTTTAGTTCCACCAGTCATCTGTCTTATCTATTTGTGTCCATAGCTTATTGAAAATAAACATCTTATCATGTTAAATTGGATGTTCCATTCAATATAGAATTGGTAGCTAGATCTAAAATCTATGTATTGGTGTGTATCCATGTCCTTGGAATAGAGACTGGTTGTAACATTCTAATTCTCTTTAATTACCAAAAATGGGAGTTCCATTTCATTCATGTTTATGGTAAACTGGCTCGATTCATGGATGCTGGGTATTAATTTAAGGAATTTTGCAAGATCTTCCTTACTTTTATTCCAAATTATAAAGCAGTCACACAGAAATATTTCCAGTTTCTTTCAAATTCCATTGGAAATACTGATCAAAAGCAATCCTAGAACAGGCATAGATTTTTTCTTTGAGGAATTCCATTCTGATTATGACAATTTCAGGTGTTACTTTTGTGGCCATGGCTGTTCCTATTACTTGCAGATAATATTGGTTAGCAAAAAAGTTGCTGCTTTCTAGAACCAATTGTAACCCTTCAATTATATAATCATCTGGGAATCTCACCTTAATTTTGTGTGGGTATTTGTCTATCCAGAATTCTACTGCTTGTAATCTTAATCTATGGGGGATAGAAACTAGTCAGGTCAAAACTTATCAAGAGTGTCTGCAAGAAAAATACTTCATAAGGATTCTAAATCTGAAGCTAAACTAGAAATAGTTAATACTGCTACTAGAATCAATTTCCTGTATACAGATTACCCTATAACATGTATGTTTGAAAACATGTAAACAGCAAAAACACTTACATATAATAAATACTTCTTACCAAAAGATTTGTGTCATTCTGCTTTTAAAATTAACAGTTTTTGATTGGAAATAAAAAATCTTTCTTCCAAAACAGAATAGAAACAAATTGAATTTGAAAACCGTTTGAAGCATTATACGTGTCAAAATTTCTATATTTCTCATCGGTACACACTGTTTCAGCAAACTGGATTAACCTAATAAAAAGTATAACCTCATGCTTTATTAGTTACATTTAAAAGATGTCAACTTGAGTTTAATTAATTAATTCTAGCTGATAAAACTCAAGACTATGATTTTTACTAAGCTTATTAAGTCAGACAGTTTGCAGAAATTTATTGTGTCCTGATGATTACTGTTCAGTCCCTCACATCCTCATTAGACCCATACACTCATCGTCTCCATTTTCCCCACTCCCTTCCCTCGGAGTTTGTTACTTTCTTCATGTCCACCTTTCACAACAATAAATCTATCCACCTCACCATACTTTATTATCTCTCTCTCTTCCTCTCTCTCCCTCTCTCTTCCTCTCTCCTTGTTACTTTCCTTTTAGCTTTGGTTCTTTGGTGTTACTTTGGTTACTTTGGTTCTTTAGTGTTGAGAATTACATGATGACCTCACTACAAGATGTGCCATTTAAAACTTTGCGCTGAGTACACACTGTAAAAGCATCAAGTGTTAGGAAGAACACCCAACTGTGGAAATCTGAGACAAGAGAGCATGGTGCTGTCCTTCAACTTGTGGAAATTGGTTGAACTATCCATGGATGCATGTATATAAGTATACATGCATGCATGGATGTGTGTATGTATGTATGTAATGTAATGCATAATTGTACCCCACTGGTGTGAAATGCAATTAAACAAAAGAGTAGTCCATAATTTTAGGCTGAGTGGACTTAGTCGGAATATATATCCTTTCATTAATCCAGTCTTCTTTTCTGGAAGTAACAGGGGATCTATTTAAGGATGACACCTTATTCTTTCTGGACAGAAGTAGTAAAGATTATTTGCCAACATAACATGGCAGTCCTGGTTTAGGATGAATGTTGCTGTAATTTAGCCCCAGGAGACATCATCTCCAGCTGGCTATACGACATGATCTGTATCCTTATTTTTTGAACAAGGGAATCTTGGGAGTGCTAGATTCCCTTGTCTGAAAACATAAGGACACAGATCGTGCCGTACAGCCAGCTGGAGACGATGTCTCCTGGGGCTAAATTACAGAAACATTCGTCCTAAACCAGGACTACCATGTTATGTTGGCAAACAATCTTTACTACAAAGTACTGTTGCTGAATATTTCTCATTGTGAGATTTAAAAATAGTAATTTTCTAATGGACAGAAGTAGTAAAGTACAATTCGAAAGGCATAGAGAAAATTTCTTCAGCTTTTTTTAAAATTTGGGACAAAACATTACTATGGGAAAGAATTATCATCGAATAAATTTTCTTGATGCTACCTTCTGTTTTGATACTGGATTATATGAACCATTTCATAAGCCAAATGATCATATTAAGTACATTAACGTAGCATCCAACCATCCACCCTCAATAATACAGGGATTAGTTAAGAATATTTCTACAAGAATTTCTAGATTATCCGCTAACAATAAAATTTTTGAATCACATGCAGCTTATTATAATGCTGCTTTAGCTAGGGCTGGGTACTGTAAGAAGATTTAATATATACAAGAAGCAGGCATACACAACACTGGTAATTCCTCCAATAGTAATAATACATGTTGTACACCATCGCAACGTTACAGTATGAAAATTCACTCAGATCAAGAATACAGGCCAGGAAGAATTGGTCAAGACAATGAACTACCAACGAACACTCATAGACACATGCGAC
>NC_142937.1:94539495-94596995 GCF_046866305.1 Octopus bimaculoides | reverse complement strand
AGGGAGTTTAAAAGTCGAGTGTGCTGTCCTGCCACCGGGTAACAAAGTAGCTGCAATCCCAGAGGAAGCCACAGCTACTGCGATGTCCTGATGCTGCCTAACTTCTGCAAGGAGAAGCTTTGTTATAAATGTTTTCCCTGTCCCTCCAGGAGCATCGAGGAAGAAGATTCGTCCATCACGTTGGCGTACACTGTTAATAATAGTTGTGTAGGCCTGCAGCTGGTCCGGAAGTAATTTATGCTTGTTTTCAGCAATGTAGTTTGAAAGCGCTTGAGTGTCGTAAGATGTTGAAATAACAACGTGTGACGTTTGGAGTAAAGGGAAATGAAAGTGTCGCCTCTGGAGTTTGCAAATGACCACTATACTGATAGGTAACTGTGCAAACAAAATTTACAATCGATAAATGTCTTAGAACAACCAGTCACTCATCTGGGAAGGCCTTAAAATCAATGTTACCAACTGGGGACTATGTGTGTCGCAGTGATAATAGAAAGACTGAAAGGAGGTCTGCAACGAAATAATTTTACTCAACACTCTGCAAGTGAATCAGTGGAGGCAAAGATGCGTCTCATTTACTTGACAATTTATGCACCACATTGCAGAAATCACAATGTAAGTATATCTGAAAGGGTAGTCTTACACTGTTGTACCGTTGAATTACAAATAATGCTCATCTGTTATGTTGGGGTAAAAATTTCATCAACATCAAAAATATATGAATTTTCATGGGAGTTATGGCCGTTATGCAAAGAATATAATTTCCAAATTTCATAAAGATCCATTCAGTACTTTTGACGTAGTTTTGAATAAGAAAACAAATGACTAATGTGTGTGTTTGTGTGCATGTGTATGTGTGTGTGATGGGTGTATATATATGTATAGATATCTGTATGCATGTATATATGTATATATGTGTACATATTACATGTACATCTATATATATACATCTACACATATGTATACATATACATGTATGCATATAGATCTCTCTCTATATATATATCTATACATATACGTGTACATATACATCTATATGTATACATATACATCTCTCTCTCTCTCTCTCTATACATATACGTGTACATATACATCTATATGTATACATATACATCTCTCTCTCTTTCTCTCTCTCTCTCTGAAAGTATCTGTCATTACAGTATCGAAATGGTGTACATATACATCTATATGTATACATATACATCTCTCTGTCTATCACTTTCTTTCTCTCTCTTTCTCTGTTTCTCTCTCTCTCTCTCTGAAAGTATCTGTCATTACAGTATCGAAATGTGATTGTTTCAGTTAGTGGAATAGTTTCATTTTTAAAGTGAAAGTATTTGACATGAGTGTTGTTTCACTTTTGACACGTAATACTTAAATAGTGGAGGAGATATTATGTTGCCGTGTGCTCGAACTCTGCAAGAAGTTAAAAAAAATTTTTTGACTAAAACACAACTGGAACCCTAAGTAAGGCATCTGTAAAATTTGAATGAAATTGGTTGCGTAGTTCTCGAGTTTTAGGGATTCACACAGACAGACAGACAGTCAGACAGACAGACAGACAGACACACATTCTCATTTTTATATATATAGATAGAAGATAGATATATGTGTGTGTGTGTGTGTGTGTGTGTGTGTGTGTGTGTGTGTGTGTGTGTGTGTGTGTGTCTGTAGGAGGAAAAATAAGTTCAAAAAGAACAATTCAAACTTTTGGGGGATCCAAAAAGAGAGAAAACATGATTTCTGATAAAGATTCATCATATTTTCATCATATTCATAAAAAACAGCCAGAGCGAGTAATAAGAATATGAAAATAATAATTGAAAGATATCATTATAGGTATAAATATACCATATGGTACATTTATACCTATAATGATATCTTTCAACTATATATATATATATATATATATATATATATATACATATACATACACACACACAAATATATATATATATATATATATATATATATATATATATATATATATATATAGACAGACAAACAACAGATAGATAGATTGATATACATATATATATATATATAATTACACATGTATATATATGTGTGCGCACGTGTGTGTGTGTGTGTGCGTGTGTGCGTGTGTGTGTGTTAATTATGAAATTATTGTATGAAGTTAAACTGACATTTATAAAAGCCAAGTTAGTGAAGTTACACACATACGTAAAGCAAAATACTGTTGCCCTTCGCTCGTAATTTAATCGTACAGTTGACATATATTACAACAAACTTCTTCATGCTGTTCTTTCTAAATTAATACACTTGTATGTGTGCAATGAGTCTTTCTCTCCCCCCCCCCCCCATCTCTCTTTCTCTGCTGAATTCTTCAAAGATCTCATCTCCCTGAAAAGATATTATTTTCTTGATAAAATATCTGAAGCTGTTGATGTGGCTTCCACACTCTGCACCACCATCACCTTAATTAAAAGCAGCTGAAATTCTTCCTCAGCCAATAAATTCAGGTATTAATGCATTGAAGACAATATTTTGATAAGGTACCGATGCCAGCATGGGAGATGGGCTGTTCTGCAAATGAAACAGTCGGTAGGAGTTTCCCCCCGCCAGATTTCTTTCTTTTTTCTACAACTCTAAAGTTCTGTGATGTGTTGCTATATTAATATCACGAAAATGGTAACCGAGCAGAAACGGTGGAATTCCAGATAAAATATATTATCAGATTCAGTTTCACAACTCAGTATTCTGGTTTCAAATCCCATCAAGGTCAACTTTGTCTGGAATTACTGAGTTTCCAATGGTAAGATGGGGCTGTGTTTGGTACCCCTTCCTAAGTAGTAAGGTGGGAGGGGGTGGGTGATGCATTTCACTATTGATCTTGGACAAAATCAAAGAATAATATTTGATTAAACAATAAGATTCGTATTTATATGTCTGCTTACGAAAATATATATTCCTTAAATAATATACACACATTTATGTATGTATTCTATAAATCTACAAGATTATATATACACCATTTACATAAACACATCAACATCAGTTGTCAGACGATGTTGTGGGGACTAACACAGACACACACACACACAGACACACACACACACACACAGACACACACACACACACATGTGCGCACACACTTACACACAATCTACCCACAAGGCTTTTGTTGGCCTGAGGTTATATCAAAAGGCTCTCGTTCAAGGCACCACACAGTGGGACTGATATTAGCTCCACACAGCCTGGAAGCAAATTCCTTCACTTCACAGCCATGCCTGCACCAATACATACACCTCCAAGAGCAAGCCAATCAACTGCATCCTTAACTACCATGTTTTAACCTTGAGACAATACAAACAGTCAGAATTCCATCTGACAAACCTACTCACAAGGCTTTAGTTAGCCCAGGGCTGTAGCAGAATACACTTGGCTAAGGTGCTACGCAGTGAGACTGAAACCAAGATCACATGGTTGAGAAGTGAGCCTCTTACCTACACAGCCATGCCAGCATTTATTTCTTAATATAAACTCACATTGCACCATTATTCCGATGCTCAGATGAGACCTTGTAAACAGAGGCTGTGATTACTCGATGAAAGAAGGATGAGAACTTCAAAAATTAAGTCTTGAATATCGTTTTTACAAAGAACTAAACAAACATCTTTTATAGTTTACAAATTCTAAGTCAATAAATACTCTAGTTATGTGTTTTTGTTCACAACACTCCCACAGACAGCTTCAGTTGAAATGTCAGGTCATTCTGACTTCATTCCATGAAGAACCCACAAAGTACAAAATGGTGGACAACAATCTTGTGGAACAGAATACAACATGGCACCTGACTGACTCTGCTTGATTAATGTGGTTATAGTTAAAGATTGTAATTATTACATTAGCTATTACTCAATCACCTAATCACCTCCTCCTACATTAACTATCGCAACACACACACACATATACATATACCTCCAGAACTCTCCAAAATAAACAGACACCATCTTTTTTTGAAAGGTTTATTTCTAGAAACCAAATAATGTCATTTGATGCATTTAAAAACATTTAATCTAGCATTTAACAGACATGCCTTGGACAGAAGACATTAACAAGACTAGGCAAGGGTGTCTATTTACTTTTAACATGTACACACACACACACACACACACACACACACATATATATTCATATCAAGTGAGGATCACTTCCTAATCGTGTCAGTCGGTAAAGAGTTCATTGATATCATGGAGTAAAATCTAGAATCTGTGTCAGCACTAATTCTTCCTTGGGACAGACAAAAGCTAAACATTCCACGACAAACACACACGTGCGTGCGTGTGTGTGCATGTGTGTGTGTATGTGTGTGTGTGTGTGTGTGTGTGTGTGTGTGAACAACAGACAACAATATATATAGAAATTCACTTTTACAAATGAGACACTGAATGAAACAGTAAATACCCCCACCCCCACCCCACCCCCACCCCACCCACTCGGATGAAATAGAACGACAGTAATTAAGGTTGTAATTATTACAACATTAACTAATTATACAATCACCTACTCCTTCATTAATTATTACAACATTAACAACTGCTACACTAACTATTACCTTATTAGCTATCATAACATTAATGTTTGCTACATTAACTATTACTACATGAATTATTACACAATTAACTATTACCACATTCACTTTTGCTGTATTAATTATTTCAACATTAACCATAACCAAATAAACTATTCCTACATTAAATATTCCTACATTTACTATTGCTACATTAACCATTCTGTATCAAATACTACCACATTAACTATTTCTGTCTTCCTTCTTGCTAGATTGAGTATTGCCACATTCAGTAAATAACTTTAACTATTACAAACTATTTACGTCAGCAATAAACTGCCTTACATGCAAAGAGCAAACAAAACCTGCAAATTGTTCAACTCGGATCCCAAATCAATGTTCTTTCGCCCTTCCCCTGTTACAAAACAGTTTGACAACAGAGAGAGTGTTAAACCTGAGGTGACATGATTTCTTCTTCTATATCACTTCACTGCCAGTTGACCTAGTGACCTAGTTGACTTGTCACCAGATCAGCTTTACCAAATATATCTTACACCACTCTGCTATCAAGTTTGCAGTAAAGGACAAATGTTTACACCAAGAACCTTGTAAATATATGTTCGGCAGCGCCTCTGCCTCTATCAGAATGTCTTAGTTGCTTTGGTGTATTTAAGAAATTCTATCGGCCTTGGATCACACACACGTGCACGCGCTCGCGCGTGTGTGAGTGTATATGTCTGTCAGTGTGTGTGTGTGTGTGTGTGTGTGTGCCTGTAAGTGAGAATATACGTAAAAGGACTATATTACCTTATCATCATGTGTATGTGTATGTGTGTAGGAGTGTGTATATGTGGATTCTAGCAATAAGCATATATTCATTTCTACTCTAGACAGAAGACCTGAAAATTTTTGGGGGAGGGGGCCAGTCAATTAGATTGACCCCAGTGTCTCACTGGTACTTAATTTATCAACCCCAAAAGGATGAAAGGCAAAGTCAACTTCAGCAGAATTTGAACTCAGAACGCAAAGACAGATGGAAATAAGCATTTATTCAGCAAAAAACATGCATACTTTAAGAAAATGTAGATATAGGTGAAAGCATGAGAGAATGGGTAAGAAGTTTGCTTTGCAACCAGATGGTTTGGGGTTCAATCCCACTGCACACCACCTTGGGGAAGTGCTTTCTATTATAGCTCTAGGTCGACCAATATCTTATGAATGAATCTGGCAGATGGAAACTGTGTGGAAGCCTGCCATCTGTGTGTGGGGGGGATGAATGTGTGTATGTCTTTGCCTCCCCCACCACTTAACCAGTGTTGGTTTGTTTGTGCGCCTGTAATTTAACGGTTTGGTAAAAGAGACCAATAAAAAAAGTAACAGACTTAGAAATTAAAACCCTCCAAGATGGTGCCCCAGTATGGCCAGAGTACAATGACTGAAACAGAGTACACCTTCCTTCCAAGCACTGCTGTAAACAGCAGAAGTGAGCTAGAACGTTAAAACTTCGAGCGCATGCACAGCAGAATTTAAGGTCAATCTTTGCCAAGTAGCTTCACTCTGCATGCTTTAGCTTCGTTACTATGGCAACAATCCAGATACTTATTGATCACACCTCATACCAATCATCAGACTGGACAACTTTCCCATGTTACCAAAATTCCTGTCCCCTCCATCTTGTGTAAGGACCCAATACTGCAACAGCTTTGGGTTCAAAGGCCCACAACTTTTCAGTACCTTGCCAAAAGGCCTCTGTGAGCTACAAAGAATCGAAGTGAATGGGAAGAGAGTACAATTAGACAAATGTTTATCCAATATCCTAGATGAAGCCACACCATGGCAAGAAATGCAAAGAAGGTCAGCTTGTCCACTTCCCTTCTTCACTGGAACTGACTCCAGAGACAGAACCAGGAAATGAGTCTTAAAAAACAGTAAGCATTAATGCTAATGGCAGGTCCAGATGGCCAATAAGCTCTGGCTGAAACCGTTAATAGAATAACAGAATATTAACCATTTCAACATTAACTACTACTACTACTACATTAATCCTTTTTCAAACCAAACCCTGCTTCTAAGACTGCACTGGTTCTATGATACCAAATTGCTGTTTTAAAGAGATCCAGATTAAAATTTTCCCTGAAAATTCTGCGCTATTTTATATTCCAAACACCAATTTAATTATGATAGTCGTTTAACTAAATACTTTGTTATTTTTAAAATTAATTGAAATAGATGGAATGTATTTCAAGAGAAATTTGGTAATAAATGGGTTAATTATTATAGAATTAACTCTTTTACATTAATTATATAGCTACATTAGGTGCTGTGTGGTAGAGAAACTTGCTTCATAATCATGCAATCTTGGGTTCAGTCCCACAGCGAGACACTTTGGGCAAGAGTCTTCTACTGTAGCCCCAGTGAGTGGATCACACACACACACGTGTGTGTGTGTGTGTGTACATGCATGTGTGACCTTATCTAGACATCATGTGATGGCTGTAAACAATCATTATTCTCATGGTTGTTTATTTCCAGTCTTCTGGGAAAAACTTGTCCGCTGAAGGGGAAATACCACCTGACATGGAAGTAAGTAAGGACTTGTGACAGGGAGCATCCGGCTGAGGTAAGTCTGCCTCAATAAATTGCCTGTAACCGGTGCAGACACAGATGAGTGGATGTTAAATGATGAGGAACTAATGTCATATTAATTATCGACACATCGTTATATTGCTGCATGAATAATTACTCCCTCCACTTCAACTATAACATTAAGAATTGCAACACCAAATATTACAACACTAACAACTGATGCATTAACTCTTACAACATTATTGCTACATTAACTATGGCTACATTCACTACTAAGCTAGGTTGTATTGATACAACCTAGCTTAGGCAGTTCATGTAGATGTGGTTTAGCTTTTTGACAAGGTGTTTGCAAACCATCCAAGTCTGAAAGGTAGCAGAAACTGTACAACTGAGTGACCTTCCAATGGACTGGGATCCTGTTCAGGGAGAATGGTGTCATCTTGGTCATTAGCAATAGAACAGAATTCAAAGCAAATCAAGGCTAATGTATCGTTACATTATATTATATTATACAACGTTTATGTCATAAGACTTGAGATGCCAATACCCACTGACTGGCTCCTCTGCTAGTGGCACGTAAGAAGCACCATCCGAATGTGGCTGATGCCAGTACCCCCTGACTGGCTACCAGTCTGGCTCCCAGTGGTACATAAGAAGCAATATCCAAATGTGATCGATGCCAGGCCAGCCTAACTGGCTCCTGTGCCAGTAGCACGTATAAAGCACCCACTACACACTCGGAGTGGTTGGCATTAGGAAGGGCATTCAGCTGTAGAAACATTGCCAGGTCAGACTGGAGCCTGGTGCAGCCTCCTGGCATGCCAGTCCTCACTCAAATCATCCAACCCATGCCAGCATGGAAAACAGACATTAAACGATGATGATGATGATGATGATGATGATGATAATGAATTGAGAAAATTTGAGAGACATAAGAACATTATCTATCTACTTCAAGGTCTGCTGTTAAAAACAAATTATACAACATAATGTTGTATTGTATTATATTTTAATACATTCTGCTATAAGTATACATTTGAATTGTATTGGCACAGCTGTTAATAGACTGACGCATAGGCACAGGCGAGGCCATGCGCTCGAGAAGATTGCTTTCCAACCACACAGCTTTGAGCAAAGTTGCACTACATGGTGCCCTGGGCAAGTATTTTCTAGTATAGCCCCAGGCTGACCAAATACTTGGAAGTAAATTCCGTAGACAGAAACCAAAAGAAACCCATTGTATATATATCATGATGATAATAACATACAGCAAACAGGTTTTGGTATTTACTGCTTTATAGAACACATACATTTCAGCAAGCTGGTGTAATAATTATACTTGATATATATATAAGTGTATACATACATATATATATATATATATATATATATATATATATATATATATATATATATATATATCATATTATGGGGATGTACTTGCATAGCAAGTGACCTGATCTGAGATCATGTGCTGGAACAAAAACAATTGCAGTGTGGAAGGGGCTTATAAGCCATTTAAAAACACACAAAAACCGTTAGATTCACTTCAACATTTAAATTTAATTTGCCAAAATATTTTCGTTGCTTTGAGACCTTGACCTGTTCACTGACAAAATTCCGTGCAGCATGGAATTTTGTGTGTGTGTGCATGTGTGTGTGTGTGTGTGTGTGTGTGTGTGTGTGTGTGTGTGCAAGCTGTAAATGAGTATCACAGTCTTACAAGCAGTGTCGTTCATTTCCAAACTTCTGTAAAAATCCTGTCCAGAAACAGGAAAATATTACCCTACTTGGAAACAGATAAGAGTTAGCAACAGGAAGGGCATCCAGCTGTGGAAATCTGTTCCAACTCTTCCTTCTCACTGATGCAAGCATGGAAAAGTGGGAAACACGTGTCATCTACCTATACATGAATTGTGTGTGTGTGTGTGAATGAATCTGTGTGTGTGTGTGTGAATGAATCTGTGTGTGTGTGTCTGCATGTAACATATATAATTTGGAGCCAGACATTCTTTTCAGTTTATGTAATATACACTTAATACAAACATTGCAATATAAACCTCCACAAACTAGAGTTAACAAATAACTCCAGATATTTTCTGTACTCTCTAGCACACACACATGCACACACACACACACACACACACACACACACACACACACACACACATGCGCTCATGTACGCATAAACACACCCATAATTATAGAGTATTTGGTTTAAAGGGAAGTGGTGTAATTGAAGATAGTATAAAGAAATTCTTGTTCATTCATTTGCTGAACCTCCTTCCATGGCTACCTCTGACAAACTTCTCCCCAGTCTGAAATCATAAACAACAGCATTGGAAGATTGAAATGCCAGAGTGTCTCAGATTGATCTAAGATGTCTTCATTAAACTCTCCAAAAGACAGCGGATGACCTAATTTAAAATACAGGGAGACATACAACTTATGGCCTAATTATATTGTACTAACCTAGTTACATACCTAATAAAGTTAATTACAAAGTAACCACTGGTGGATAATTATTAGGTATGCAATAACAGATGATAAGAGCCACAAATTGGCAATCAGGGAGATAATGACTGGCATAGATGTGGGTGTTTGTCAGGATCTAAAATATTATTGACCAATACAGTGACCACTTCAAGTAGTCACTCTAGTTGTTAGAAATAGCAGAAAGACACATTGAGTGATGTAATCCTAGACAGGCTATGACAAAATAAGAGAGAACAGATGGTAAGACTGAAATGTCTTTGAGGATAATAGTTGACTGGTGAAAGGAGATATTAGCATAAACAACAACAACAAGGAAGCAGACATTAGATAACGTATTCCTAGAAACACTGTGTCTGAGTAATAAGTGGTGATGGTCATGGCTTGAATGAAGCTGAAACTTTTGTGAATCACATCAAATCCTCAGACATGTCATAGATCAGGGTGAATCAAGGAGTCTCAGGGTAAACCAAGGAGTCTCAGGGTAAACTAAGGAGTCTCGGGGTAAACCAAAGAGTCTCAGGGTAAACCAAGGAGTCTCAAGGTAAACCAAGGAGTCTCAGGGTGAATCAAGGAGTCTCAGGGTAAACCAAGGAGTCTCATGGTGAATCAAGGAGTCTTAGGGTAAACCAAGGAGTCTCAGGGTGAATCAAGGAGTCTCAGGGTAAACCAAGGAGTCTCAGGGTAAACTAAGGAGTCTCAGGGTAAACCAAGGAGTCTCAGGGTAAATTAAGGAGTCACTATGAGTCTCATTGTCTTTGTACCTTTTTCTGTCCTTTTAGGAGTAAAAGGAACATTTGGTATGTCCCACCCATAACCCAGCATGGCACCTGTGGGGCATGATATGACTCAGAACTATTACTTCAGTGGCTGATAATTGCTGACTCAATAATAATAATAATAATAATAATAATAATAATAATAATAATAATAATAATAATAATAATAATAATAATCATACATTCTGGTTTTATTGGCCACAAGGACTAACATAAATTAATAATAACAATAATCATCATCATCATCATCACCACCATCACCACCACAACCACCACCACCTGATATTTTAGGGGTAGGGGTTTGTCAACCACATTGATCCCAGTACTTGACTGGTACTTATTTAATCGACCCTGAAAGGATGAAAGGCAAAGCTGACCTTGGCGGAATTTGAACCCAGAACGTAAAGACGGACAAAATGCCACAAAGCATTTTGGTCAGCGTGCGACCGATTCTGCCAGCTCGATGCCTTTGAAGCCAACTCAATGCAGTAAAAGTGTCTTAAGTAGAAAAATGAATTTCTTATATAATAATTAGAGAATGTTGGATAAAGGGGATGAGCTGACAGACAGGCAGGCAGGCAGGTAAGGGAGACATACAGACAGACAGATAAAATACATGAAAGTGTGGTGGGGTGTGGGGTGAAAGGTGAGAAGAAGAGTGAAAGAAATATATGGTGAGATAAAGAAAGAAAGAAGAAAAGGCGATGGGGGTGGTGGTGGTAGGGTTTTGTGAGGATATTCATTATAATTGTTGTTTGTTGCTAGTGAACAGGTGAATGACACAGGTAATTGAGTAATTTAACAATCAAAGTTACCTAAATTAGTAGAACAGGTGAGTTAATTATACATGGAACAATAGTAAAGGTGTGAAATGTCAGAGAATTATCTGTGAGACACCTAACAGTCTTTCTTTTACACTAGCATTATCCTAAAACCATCGTGGCGATGGTGTTGGTGGGTCAGTAGTAGTTGACACAAATCTTTGCCGGCATTAAATTGAAATCTGTTTTAACCCTTTCAGACACAATTGCAATTTAAGAAATGATTGAAGAATTAATGCCTATTATTGGCAGGAATGCAAGCCAGGAAGTAGTTGAGGGCTGGCTCTTCTCTTAGATTGATTGCTGGTCTATATTACAGGTGTGAGACATGGTGAACTCAACTCCAACAGCTGACAAAATATTTGTTCTTGTCATCATCAATAAAGGTGACAAAGCGGAATTGCTATTACCTCACACAAAATATTTAGCAGCATTCCATTTATCTTATAACATTCTGAATTCAAGTCCCACCAAAGTTGACTTCACCTTTGATCCCTCCAAGGGTCAATAGAAGAAGTACCATTTGAACTCTGGGGTTGGTGGAATTGATTTCCCCCTCCCCTCAGAATTTCTTGGCCAAAATTACAAAAGAATGGTACCAACAGTACTGAGTGATATCTACACTGGGAAATTCATTTAAATAAAAGGCATCCTTGGTAGTGAAAAGGTTGGGAACCGCTGTACTAGACTATAGTACCATACTGTATTACTATAGTACCATACTGTATTACTACAATACTCTACTGCTTTCCACTTCTATGAATGATTGGTGTTAATCCAATACTCAAAGTTCTTCCAAGATCCAATGGATTTCAAATTTAGAAAATTGCAAGAATCCCATGGCAACTGGAAAGAAGTCGACTCATTTTGTTCATCAGATTCTACTCTTGTCATTCTGTTTCTCTGTCGCAATACATTAAACTGAGCTTAATTATTATTTTTCTCATAAATAAGATTGGATGAATGAATCACATTAGCGTTAATATATTATAGATGCTGTAACAATAATCATTCCCATTAAATCAAATTCAGATCTTTATCCTGTACAATTACTACTCTAACATTTTGCTGTTAAGCAAAACTGTAGCACAAATAATAAGTTTATATTAATCTAACCACAGTTTCTAAAAACCAAATTTACATTACGCCAGCACTATGTATTAGGAGAGAATATTTAATACAGTTCCATATTTAAGAGACGAGGAATTATGTACATTATTTACATTATTTACATTTGACAGATATTTTTCCTCATCTTGTTTGTTGTTAACACGTTTCGGCTGATATACCCTCCAGCCTTCATCAGGTGTCTTGGAGAAATTTTGAACCTGGGTTCTCATTCCTAAGGTATTTTTTGATGTTATTATTATTATTATTATTATTATTATTATTATTATTCAGGTCACTGCCTGGAATCGAACTTGGAATCTTGGGCATATGGTATAGTGGTTAAGAGCGCAGGCTACTAACCTCAAGATTCCGAGTTTGATTCCAGGCAGTGACCTGAATAATAATAATAATAATAAAAATAATAATGATGATGATGATGATGATGATGATGATGATGATGATGATGATGATGATGGTGGTGGTGGTGGTGGTGGTGGTGGTGGTGATGGGGAGAAGAAGAAGAAGAAGAAGAAGAAAAAGAAGAAAAGTCGAGAGATATGACAGGTTAGCTTGGGAAGTTAAGCAGTTGTGGTCGATGAAAAAGGTAGTAGTAGTACCAATAATCGTCGGAGCCCTGGGAACAGTGAGCAAAAATCTCAAGAAGTACGTGAAACAAATAGGAGCTGCAATAAGGGTGGAGCACTTGCAGAAAACAGCACTGCTTGGAACCGCTCGAATACTCCGGAAGGTGCTCGAAAAATAAGGGGTGTTACCTTAGTTCACTGGTAGTGAACAGCTGACACTGTAGTACATCTCCAGCGTTAGAAGCTGTGCAAAGGCGATGATAATAATAATAATAATAATAATTCCTTCTAATTTTGGTACCAGGGCAGCAATTTTGAAGGGGAGGGGGTAAGTTGATTCCACTGACCCCCAGTACTTGATTGGTACTTAATTTTATCAACCCTGGAAGAATAAAAGGCAAAGATGACCTTGATGGGATTTGAAATCAGAAACAGCTGGAACAAATACCACAAAACATTTCTTTCAATGCTCGAATGATTTATAACAATAACCATCGTCATCATCATCATCATCATCATTTAATGCCCCTTTTCCATGCTGGCTAATAATGATAATAATAATATGATGTAATAATGATGATTATGGTGGTGGTGGTGATGGTGATGGTGGTGGTGGTGGTGGTGGTGGTGGTGGCAGTGGTTGGTGGTGGTGGCGGTTGTTGTTATTGTTGTTTTTGGTGGTAGTGGTGGTGGTGGTAATGATGATGGTGGGGGGGGGGTGATGATAGTAACAGCAATAACAGCAACAACAACAATAATAATTGTCTGTTTCTAATTTTGACACAAGGCCAGCAATTTTAATGATAATCAGGAAATAAGCATGAAAATGTTCTCTAAATCAAACAAAACCGAAAGGCTTCTGAACTAATGCTGAAAATAAAACAATAGGAAATAAAATAATTATTTATTATAAACTAGTATAGAAAATTAATTACCAAAGATGAAGATTAAAAACTTAATTATCAGCAGTAATTATCCACTGGTATAGATTGAGCAATTAGTCTGTAATTTTCTCGGTTCTCTTTTATGCTACAAAATATTGCTTGTTCACCGTTCTTCTTTTGTTGCTTTATGTTTGGGTTTCCATGCGAACTATGCTGTGTTCATGACTAACACACTTAACTAGCAACAGTCCAGGCTACCTAGCTGTAAATAGGTACCATGGTGTGGTGTAGTTCATTGTACTGTGTCTTTGACAAACGCACTTAACCCTTTGCAGACAGAGCCCCATTTTAGAGTTTCCGCACCAAATTGACAGAGTCCTTTTAACAAGCCCTATAGTTGTAGTGGTGGTGGTGGTGGTGGTGGTGGTGGTGGTGTTGGTGGTGTTGGTGGTGGTGGTGTTGGTGGTGGTGGTGGTGGTGGTGGTGGTGATTATTATCACTATTTTAAACAATAATAATAATAATAATGATAATGGTTTCATTTATGTGCCACAAGGGCAAAAGATGAAGGGGACAATACAAAGACAGACTTCTAAGGCATCACTTATTTTTCAAAAAACTTTATATACATTCTTGTAGAAAATTCTTTTCTACTCTAGGCACAAGGCCCGAAATGTTTTTTGGTGGTGGGGGTCCCTGTCGATTAGATCAACCCCAGTATGCAACTGGTACTTAATTTATCAACTCTGAAAGGATGAAAGGTAAAGTCAACCTTGGCGGAATTTGAACTCAGAATGTAATGATTCAGCCAGCTCCACCGCCTTAGAAGTGGAATAAATATTCAAAGAGTGAATGGCAATTGTTATGTGACTGCAATTCTGTGAGTAACTTCACTTCTGGAATCGTTCATGAGAAGGGACAGTGTCTACCTCATTCCAGGCCACTGCTCTTAAAGAATCATGCAACTTTAATACGATATAACGCCGTTAAGGATATCAGATCAGATCTTGTTTACCCATTTTCTGCAGAATGTAAACATTAAAAAAAAACAAAAACATTTTCTAGTTAGACATGTTGACTGATTCTAGCAGAGGATACAAAAGATATCAGTACAGATATATATATATATATATATATATATATATATATATATATATAGAGAGAGAGAGAGAGAGAGAGAGAGAGAGACACACACACACATTTTGGGATGAAATAATATTCCTATAGTGTTGCAGCCATATTCAATATTTATTTATTAATCTATTTTTAGTCAAGAGTACTTTATAACCCTTGTTTGTTTTGTACATTGCACAATCAATATAGTATCACCATCACCATCATCATCGTCATCCCTCAGCCACCACCACCACCACCACCACCACCACCACCACCACCACCACCACCACCACCACCACCACCACCACCACCACCACCACCATCATCATCATTTCTATCATCATCGCTGTTGTTGTATTTGTATCATTGTGCAAATTGTTACAGTGATGAACAAAATGCCTTGCTGTATTTGTTCCAGCTCTTTATTGGTTCAAATCCCATGAAGGTCAAATTTACTTCTCATCCTCCCAGTGACAATAGAATAAAGTACAATATTACATCAATGCACAAGCAAAGTCCAACTTCAACAAAAGTATTGTCCCAACTATATCGAGATGTAATCATAAGAAAATCCTATGATTTAATCTACCATAAAGCATGAAGGTAACATGAGACACAGCTAGGTATTTCCTAACTGATACCTACATTCCATAAACATATAGATAACAAAAACCTTCAACAAAAATACTATTAAAGTAAGCTACAGTAGCATTCCTAACATAGACTCACAACTCTTCAACCCACCAAAAGTATAAAATACCTCTCCACAATGACCGTGCTGCTGTGGATCCCCTCAGTACTGTCCTTTGAATAGCAAACACCGTGGGAAGGAGCTTGAATATACAGTAAACATTCCTGACATAGGTAACAGGATAAAATCCTATGTTGGACTGACAAGAAATACATTTAACAAAACATTTTCACAACATGTAGCTTCATTCAGAGTTACAAGCAAATGTAACCACAACTTCATTATCTAAATTTGTGTAAAGTCTACTGGACTACAGTGACCAATCCACTTAAAAACTGGAGCGTTTTTGGTAAAATCAATGACTACATTGGACAAGGAAGCAAGTGTAATCTCTGCATTACAGAGAAACTAAAAATATTGATCTTACCAGTGATTATACTCAATATACAGGAAGAAATATTCTCCCTTTACCTATACAGAAAAGTATTTCAAATTGCAAGATTTCAAAGACATTTCTTTGCTGATTAAGCTGCAAACCCAACTCACCTAAACTTGCTGTTTTTCTGCAATTCTATCACACCCTGAAGCTCAAACACTAATTTATTCTACAAACACATGGAGTCAGTACAATATCCCAATCATTCAATACTTAACATAAAATAAGAAAAAAACAGCAACACACCAAATCCACCACCACCCCTTGCCCTTCCACCCACTTTCGCTCTACACTTACCCCCACCCCACCCCCTTCACTCTAAGAACTACTTTACAAAACTCACAGATATTTTCGCAGATGCTTGATAATACAGAAAACTACAATAATGCTGCAACGATGACTCCTGCATGTAACTGCATAAATCTCACAATAATTAATGGATTACCAGGGCAAATCACATCCCACAGCCCAAGTTAATGCATTAATCTGAACTACAGAACGATGTTGCTGTACTTGCAAAGCATCACCTGGCAAGCATACGAATGCATTGATGTGGCTGAGTAGACAGCAGGCAAGTGAAAGGCTTCTCCTTACCAGGTGCCCCGAGATATCTCATCTAATCCCCACACTCATTCATAACCCCAGCAATTTCACCAATCCACTACTCTCGACACGTGCTTCATTTTACCGATTCCAGAAGGAAGAAAAGTACTGTTGTCCTCAAAAGGATTTCAATTCAGATAGGAGGGATGTGGAAGAAATATCAAAAGGTATTCTTTCTGATGTTCTTATGGTTCTGTCAATTTCCCAACTTTCTACCTTAGAATTATCTATGACATCAGCTAAACCCCTTCCGGGGTTTTTGTTTACTTGTTGTTGGGTCAGAGGAGGCTTGTGGGGTGGGGTGGGGGTTAGAACCTAAGTTTCCTTTTTGGGGGGAAATCTGTTATTTTTTGTTCCTTTTCATTTTATATCATAATTTGTGAATAACGGTGGGGTTGCGATGGAGGCGATCATGGCAATGATGGTGATGATGGCGGCGGCGGCGGTGGTGGTGGTGGTGGTGGTTGTAGCAGTAGTAGAAGTGGTAGTGGCAGTGGTGACAATGATGCTACTTGTGATGGTGAGAATGATAATAATGACAAATAATGATGATGATGATGATGATGATGGTAAAAATGATGATTGAGATGGTGTCAATGATGATGATGATGATATGAGGGTTATAGTAGTGGCAGTGGTGGTGGTGGTGGTAATGGGAACAATCACGATGACGACAATGATGATGACGATGATGATGATGATGATGATGACGACGACGACGATGATGATGATGATGATGATGGTTGTATCGAATGAATAAGAGCTTTGTGTTATTTCCTCAACCTCCAATCTTTAGTAAACTGCTACAACCTATTCGTAAACACCAACGCCACTCACATACATTTCACCACCACTATCATCATCATCATCATCATCACCACCACTATCATCATCATCATCATCATCATCATCATCATCACCATCATGTGTGTTTCTTTCTTTATATTTCCTACACAAGAACAATATTCCATGCAATGAGTGCAGTATGGGTGCAGCACACAGTAGTGCAATTATTCCTACAGTGTGTATGTATATGTATAAATCTTAAATGCATTCAGTCTAAGTGTAATATACAGACTAAGTGAGACTAAGTGCTATTATCTGCCTGTTGCATATGTTTGCAAATCCTACGTTTTCCCTTCTAGATTTCTGATGATGGTTTATCTGACTGTTTGGGGTGGGTCGGAGTTTACCTGTTATTGTAGGAAGAGTTTCTGATTTCTACATTCTGGTTATCTCTATTTCCAGATCTTCCAGTTCACATAATTTGTTCATTATCATCTGTCGGGACTGAGAGAACAATTAAAAGATATTTTCTTTCCTGGCAGTCCTTGATAACAATATTGGGCTATTTATCAGGCGGCAATCTGGCAGAAACGTTAGCACACCAGGCCAAATGCTTAGCGGTATTTAGTCTGCCATTACATTCTGAGTTTAAATTCTGCCAAGGTTGACTTAGCCTTTCATCCTTTCAGGGTTGATAAAATAGAACACCAGTCAAGAACTGGGGTTGATGCAATCTACAAGCCGCCTCACCAAAAATTCCAGGCCTTGTGCCTATAGTAGGAAAGATTATTTGTTGTTGCTATTGTTGTCAATATTATTAATAAATGGAGGAAACAATATGGGGAAAGACAAAGAAAAATTAAGATTATTAAAACTGGAAATTAAAATTTGAACAAGAACATTGAATGAAATGATTTCAAATAATTATTCCAATTATTACATTGTAAATTCCAAACAATTTTCAATTGAAATAAATTCAGCAGAAAAGAAATCTGTCCAATTCTGATGTCTTTTACTGATCCAATGTCTTTAACTGAACGAAATATGAAAAATTTTAGAAAAGAACTACTTAAATTAAACACACATGTTGCTGTTGCTGTTGTATTGGAAGAGGAAGAAAGGAAGATATTGAGAGAAATGACACACTACTACATTCTGGGTTCAAATCCTGCTGGTGCTGATTCAGATTTTTATTACCAGTCATGGTTACATAATACCAGTCATGTACGGAGGAATCAATTAACTTGATTCCATCTCCTTTGTAGTCTTGTTGCTATAAATACTTTGATACTGGCTTCATGCATCAGCCCTTGTCAAAACCTTTGCTAATATTGAAAGCAACGACACTGCTTTCACCAAATTTCTGAAAGAGAAGTGTCTACCGGTGATTGGTATGGGAGTGTTAAGCCACTTCACGAAAGCTAAATTTACTATTGTTTCTGTCAGAGACATCAGTTTCACCTTAGCCAATATTAGTTATTGGTGAATGACATATCTCTGTCATCACATACCAGATGTCTCATGCGTATTCAATGCATTTTAATTATCCAGTTCAAACATTTTACTTGATAAATGTAATAATAAAATCCATTTATTAAAATCGTCATCATCATCATCACTATCATCATCATTGTTGTTATTTTCATGTTCACTTTTTCATGCTTGTATGGGTTGAACAGAATCTGTTGAAGCAGATTGTTTATGGCTAGAAGCCCTTCCTGTCACCAAACCTTGCCTGAAATATTTCCCCATAGCTGGACATATTTTCACAAAATGTTGGAAATAAAGGATACTGCTTTTATGATGGTGACACCTGTTTACAACCATCATGTGATGTCAAAACAAGGAGACACACACATACAAACTTCTACACAGTTTCCATTGACCAAATCTACTCAGAAGGCTTTGGTTGGCTCGAGGTGATAGTAGAAGGCACTTGACCAAGGTACCATGCAGTGGGACTGAACCTGGAACCATGTGGTTGGGAAGCAAATTTCTTAGCCCCACAACTTTAATACAATTATCCAATGCAAGTATTCAAACAGCATAATCTTGTGTTATAAAAGACAGACCCCCCAATTCCTTAAAGACTGCACACCAAACCAGTTACATAGATCATACTCCACTCAACAGTATCATACTTCATTCAATAGAATCACCCTTCACTCACCAATACCACATTCCACTCAACAGTGCTCCACTCAATAGTACCACATTTAATAACAATACAATATTCAACAATAGTTTGATACACCACTCAATAACACCAGTATATTATATGCATCGAAACATGATCGATGCCAGTGTCCCCTGACTGGCTCCCATGCCAGTGGCGCATAAAAAACACCGTCTAAATGTGGCCATTGCCAGGCCCACCTGACTGGCTCCTGTGCCGGTAGCATGTAAAAAGCACCCATTACATTGGTGTTAGGAAGAGCATCCAGCTGTAGAAACACTACCAGATCAGATTGGAGCCTGGTGCAGCCTTCTGGCTTGCCAGTCCCCATACAAATCGTCCAACCCATGCCAGCATGGAAAGCAGACATTAAACGATGATGATGATGATACCATTCAGCAGCAGTGTCACACAAGTATGATGTATATAATAATACTTAACTGTTTAATACTCCACTCAACACCACAAACTCCACTCAACATACACTACACAACAGTACAGTACATCACAAACAGTACCACACTCAATGCAAGAACACTGCATGTCACTCCTCAAGAGTACAACATTCCACTCAAAAAAAAGTACAACACTCCACTCAATACTACCGAAGCGAAACTGTTAAATCTGCCACAGTATATTCTTTTTTTACAAACGAAATTCAATATAAAATGGTGGTACCGTAGCAGATGCCAACATATTGTAGCAGATTCCAGCAGATTCTGGCAGGTTTTTTTTCCATTTTCATTAAATAGCAAAAAGATATTTGGATTTGATTTGATTTCTGGAAACATGTAAGCTTATTCCTATTGTGTAAAAACACATTTCTGCTCTCTTAATTTCAAGAACAAGTGGGGCAGGTGGATAAATATTGTTTACATATTAATTCCCTGTAATGGCAAACACCTGCTGAGACTAAAGGTATTTCAAATGGTAGAAGAAGAAGAAGAAGAAGAAGAAGAAGAAGAAGAAGAAGAAGAAGAAGAAGAAGAAGAAGAAGAAGAAGAAGAAGAAGAAGAAGAAGAAGAAGAAGAAGAAGAAGAAGAAGAAGAAGAAGAAGAAGAAGAAGAAGAAGAAGAAGAAGAAGAAGAAGAAGAAGAAGAAGTGAAGCGACAAGATTAAAAGTAAGCAATCATCTCCAGTTTTGCATTGTATAAATATTATCAGTGAATCAATGTTGCAAGTGATGAAGAATATTTGGTTTGCTTTGCAGAATCAACACAAGATATTGTTCCAGCTGCACAAATTGACATTCCCTGATTGTTCCCCAGTTACAATATAAACATTCAAATGCTTTTTTCTAAAGCAAATATTTACTTTCCAATATGGTGGAATGAGTGTGATAGATTGACAGACATCGACCCTCACCTGCAATTGATTGCAAAATTGGCCAGATTAGAGGAGTCTCTAAATGACGTTGTTGTTGCTGTTGTTGTCATTGTTGATGCTGCAGTTAGTATTGATGGTGATGCTGTTGTAATTGCCGTTATTGATATTGCAATTGTTAACTGTTGTTGTTGTTGTTGGGGGGGGGGGGGGGGGGGGCAACAACATTGTTGTGCTTTTCTCGTCTGAAGAACTGAAGGACATCTTATCTTAGCTGGAAACGGATGAGGGTTGATGAAATGAAGAACATCCATTCAGTTGTAGAAAAACAACCTCAAAGAGTTCCATGTGAGCCAAAGAAGCATGGAAAACTGGATATTAAAACAAAGAAAATGATGAAGATAGATATATCATACCATCAACCATCTCTACTGCTTTCTATCACATACTCTCTCTCTCTCTATCTCTCTATCTCTCTCTCTCACCATTATGCATCTCTACTATTATCCCATCATACTGAATATGTTACGTTTCTTATCCAACCTCTTTACCAATAACCCACATGTAGCTTTCACCATCTTCCACTAATCACCACCCACCTCTTTGGTATCCTTCACTTTTATTATCCTGTTCCTCCCTCCTCATGAACACTTCTACTTCCTTTTCTTTCACTTCATTATCTTTCTCTCTCTCTCTCTCTCTCTCTCTCTCTCTCTCTCTCTCTCTCTCTCTCTCTCTCTCTCTCCCTTTTATTTACTCTTTCCAACACATGTTTGCCTTGAGAGGATGGCGGCAACATAGGGATAAGAGGCTTCTTTCATCTTGCAGAGGTAAGGGCAATCTTTCAACCACTTTCATTTTGATACAATACCCCCCCCCCCCCAGTACACTCTGTAAAGGGGTCAGGGTTAGGAAGGACATCCAGCAATAGAAATCAAGCTAAAACCATAAAGTCTGCACAAAATGTGATGCTGTGACCCATCCAGGAGAGGAGAGCAGCATCTATGAAGAAAAACTGATGCCAAGCAGTCACAATTCATCTGACCTTTGCCAGTATGATGATGATGATGATTATAATGATGTATACATGTGTGTTTGTATGTGGAGGTGTGTGTTTACCTGTTTTTGTTTTTTATGAGTTGCAGCCATGCAACTGCAGTCATGTGTGTGTGTGTGTGTGTGTGTGTGTGTGTGTGTGTGTGTAAATATGTATATATATATAGGTGTGGAAAGGTTGAATTAGATTCGTCCTTTATTTTGGAGGTTTCCAAAACGTATTTCTAATATTGATTCTTCCTTGCTGGTAGTTTCCAGGCGTAAATTTGCAAATATGAAAATAATACGTGTATATGATGCGTTGTGAATTTATGGAAAAAAATCCCATAAAACCCAACAATTTAGTTAAAAATGGAGAAGAGAAGATGTTAAAATATATAAGAGAATTTTAATTCATGCAGACAATCGTTTCGTACAGCGATATAAAAATCATGCAAATTCATAGTTGAATTGAATTAAATTAAATTAATTAAATTAATTATATATCAATGTACTCTTCAGTACAAGAAGTATAACCAAAATGTTTTACAAAGGACTTGAGAAAGGAAAAATCAGAAGAATAGAATCTAGGAGATTCATATTTATCCTTGTGGGAAAAAGAGAGATGTGAGTCCAGTTAGATTCTTAACTATAACTAAAGGTTATAGTGGTTCATTTTTAACAAAATTGTTGAGTTTTATGGGATTTCTTTCCATGAATTCACAACACATCATATATATATATATATATATATATATACACACACACACACACACACATATATACATATACGTATGTGTGTGTGTATGTATATATAATATGTATATGTATATAAATTGCATATATCTGCATTTATGAGTGAGTGAACAGGTAAGCATAATGCATTTTATGGCTTGAGACATCCGAGTAGTTTGTATGGGACCCTTAAATGACTCTCTTGGCCACATATGATCACTCCTAACAGTTCAGCTAATGTGTCTGTATCAATTCAGAAACAGTCAGCTGCCGAAATCAAGTTCCTTGAGTGTGGTCATTGTGCAGATGGTTAATACATCATTCTTCAAGGGTTCAAGAAAGGCGCATCTTATTTGGAAGATTTCCAACAAATCCGAAATCATTCTCGCGTAATGTTCATGCTTTGGTACCATACAACAACAACAACAACAACACAAGCAATACAAGATGATTGATAAATATAGATTTTTAAAGTTGGGTGAGATTTTCTGTTGTTTCCAATAACACCAGCAACGAGGACCAAAGTTCAAGGATGTTATATTAGTTCTATTTTTATAACAATTCAATAATTCGGTTAAGTAAAAGCCACTGTTGGATCAGTTTCCAAAAACGATTATCATGCTTGTAAAATAATTACCAGAGAATAACTACGTTGCCAATTGTTGGCAGAGTTTTTTATGTTCGTCTCAGAAATGTGTTTACAACCAAAACATGAATTTACAGTTTATGAAGAAAAGATGAGATTTCAGCTTAGTCACGGTTGCTTTCACCTTAATCACAGTTGCTGCGATCGAATCTGTACATTTTGCACAAACTGTGAAAGAACGCATGCAATGTAGCAAATAAACATAATTTCTTGTGCACTCGGTTCAGCATGCACCTCGTGAATTATTGTCTACTTTGGCAGACATCAGCAAATATTTACCTGCTGTTTCATATAAACAAGAACCAGTACTCACTAGATTCATCAGTGAAAGGATAGCCTTGACTGAGGAGACATAAAGTAAGGTCAAAACACCACAGTGCTTAAAAGTCCCCTTACATCAATGAATCACATGTTTATCACTGGAGAACCTCCAGTGATAAACTACAACAGTGTTTTTGTGCTTGAATCTGCTGGAATGTATTAAGAATGGATATATTATTGCTTGGATTTAATGGCAGAAACACTTACGGCTTATTGACACCCAGGGACTTGTTAATTTTTTTATTTGATTGATGATCAAAGGGAAAGGATTGCATCCATGGCCATCACAGCCTCTAAAAGACCGGTGGGAGTGACATGGTTACCATTTCTCTTGAATAGATGCAAGGAAAATATGTACAGGGAGAGGATTACAAATGGTCCATGTTGTAGGAAGGAACAACTTGGAATAAAGGTTAGTGCATGGCCTGGGGTAAAGTACAAGGAAGGGATAAAGAGGTGGGGAAAGGGATAAAGAGGGGGAAAAGGGATAAGTGAATTGGGAGTGCCTGAATGGAGGTGAGTAGGAGATCAATTAAGTACAAAGAACAGGGCCATTGTGGGAGCAGGTGTAAAGACAGGGAGAGGAAATAAGTTTGTGGGTCAGGGGTTGGGTTAGGTTGGTGAGTGGCATCACAGCAATAAGCTATATGTTGTTTTTTTTTTATTATTATTGGAGAAGGTATAGAATGTCTTTGAGTATTGTTCCAGGTGTGAGATCAGTCGTCCAATGCTGGCTGCACTTGAGCCTGTTGAGGGCTAGTGGTTGTTGGGAGGTGAAGGATATTTCTGACTCTGAAGAGGAAGGCCAGTCTTTGAAATGTAGTCTTTGCCATTTTGAGAACATAAAATCACCAGAAGAGATCCTTACTGATGACAAGGCTGAGCATTTGTACCAACTTTGATGTTGTTTAAGGTTAAAGAATATTCTGTCAGAAAAGAAGAAGGAACCAATCTAAATAAATGTTATTTCAGAATTCCTTATGGGTTCTGTAGGCAAGTTGTTCCTATCATGTGTTTGTTAAACATGATTATGTCTGCAAGCATCATCATCATCATCATCATCATCATCATCATCATCATCATCATCATCATCCATCATCATCATCACCATCATCACCATCATCACCATCATCACCATCATCATCACCATCATCACCATCATCACCATCATCATCATCCATCATCTATCATCACCATCATCATTTAACATCCACTTTTCCAGGCTTACATTGGATCAAATGGAATTTGAGGCAGATTTTCTATATCCAGAGAGACAGACAGACAGACAGACAGAGACAGAGAGACTAACAGTAGTTACAAGGGTCATTGTTATGTGTGTCTCGGTCAGTGGTCAACATTAGCAAAGACTTTACTTACGTGGCTAAAGGCTCAAACATACGACACAACACAGTCTTGTTTTATGTGAAGTCAACCGTAAAGGAAACTTACCTGAAACGAGAAATAAGGCAAAGTAAGTAAATCATACATAGATACAAACATTGTGGTCATCATCATCGTCATCATCATCATCACCATTGTTATCATCATCATCATCATCATCATCATCATCATCATCGTTATCACCTCCACCATCACTCTCATCATCACCACTACCAATAGCTAAACAGCTGCTCATCCTAACTGCATTCTGCAAACGAACCAGTTGGGACAAGCAGTGCTGAGTAGGGTGTGTTCAAAGCACAGTTGCAACCCTCTCATTTAAATTAGAAAAAGAAAAGGTGGCAGGTCAGCTTATTAGATAGTAAGGATATACTAAAATTACAATAATCAAGGACAGTTATAACTGCCCCTCTTCAAAATGGAAAAGTAGACATTAAAACAATGAAGATGATAATAATTATATATATATATATATATAGCTAGCAGAAGCCTGTTGTATATATATATATATATATATATATACGATGGGCTTCTTTCAGTTTCCATCTACCAAATCCACTCACAAGGCTTTGCTCAGCCTGAGGCTATAGTAGAAGACACTTGTCCATGATGCCACGCAGTGGGACTGAGCCCGGAACCATGTGGTTGGTAAGCAAGCTACTTACCACACAGCCACTCTTGCACCTATGTATATTTTTATTAATATTTAGCACTTTGTTATTTCTGCTAAATATTAATAATAACACATATACATACATACATTTCTGTTGATTCACCAGAAAGCAAGAACACATGAACTCAATAGTTGAGTACATAAGAACTTGAAAAAGCTCTAAATTACTGTTATTCTGAGTTACAGAGTCCTGCTCTTTTGGCAGGAAATCTGAGCCTGATTCCTCTTGGATTATCTGATGTTTGAATATATTTTGAAATATTATACAAATGCTATCAGGAAAACACTTATTTTTATGTTTTCTTCAAAAATCATGCGTGTGGTACATGTGAAAACAGCTGTTTCATGCTCACTGATCTGGAAACTGCTGTTTTCATTTCTGACACTCTTGGGACAATTCCAAACAGCATTTTTTTTTCTTTTTATCAGTTATCCTTGCTTTCAGCTTTTAAGCATCCTGCAAGGGAGGTCACTTTCATGACTGCCCTCTAATGCAATTGAACTATTGTGAATGTGGGTAGGTGTGTGTGTGTGTTTGAGAGAAAGAAAGAGAGAGAGTGTGTTTGTGTGCATGCGTGCGTGTGTGTGTATGTGTGTGTGTTTGAGAGAAAAAAAGAGAGAGTGTGTGTATGTCTGTGTGTGTGCGTGTGTGCATGTACATATGTATGTATGTATGTATCTGCATGTGTATTTGCTTTTGTCTCTCACAACTGAATCTAATTGGGTGAATTCATAAACCTTTAAATACACACACAGCGATTTTACACACACTCACACACACACACACACATACATACATACATCTATGCGTGCATATATATATAGACACACGTGTGTATATATGTAGTTGTCATTATCCCAGCTGCACATTGTTCACCTCCACCGTGGGAAACAGCAGTGGAGAGCATGGTCATTGGTTTCTCGGGCCTCAACCGATCATGCATGTTACATTATTGATTGTATATAGATATGAGATCACAGAACAAACAGTAAAGAGACTAACAAAAAAAAAAAAGAAGAAAATTCAAATTACAAAATAATTTTTTGGAATTCAATAATAACATTTTCAAATTTTGGTCTAAAGCCAGCAGTTTTGGGGGAAAGAGTAAACCAATTAAAGTGACCCTAGTGCTCATCCTCATCATCATCATCCTTTAATGTCTGTTGTCCATGCTGGCATGGATTGGACAGTTTGACCAGAGCTGGCACCTGGGGAGCTGCACCAGACTCCAGTCTGGTTTGGCATGGTCTCTACAGCTGGATGCCCTTCCTAACACCAACCACTCAGCACAGTGTACACATATGCACACATATATATATGAAATACTGGCAAGCATTTCACTTGGTGTGTTAATGATCCTACTACCTCACCACCTTAAATTCAATAATAATATTTACAAACAAAAATATGGGGCTGCGATGGGAAGGAGGGTTTTTCACCAAATACACAAATTCAGTCATGACGCAGCAGGAATTGCAAATATATGAAGAATCTGAATTAGACTACAGCATCGGCCTCTAAAAATACCGATTAGAAAATTGGAACTATTATTGGCATGACCGCCTTATTCTGTGAGCCAATGGACATGAGCAATTGTAGGATTTCAAAACCTGAATGACATACACAACTCACAACTCACAATGGATTCAAAATCATTTAACTTTCCTGGATATTTTAATCATCAAAAGAATACAAGGAATGAAAACACCGTCCACTACAAACGAAGTGGCTCCAAACAATCCTCACCACTAGTGGCAGACTGGCCAGGTTGCCAGCTTGACCAATGGGTAAGTAAGCCCCTGTGCCATTAGAATCCATATATGGGGGCCCATGTTAGTATCTAAGTTTGAGAATTTTTTATTCACTCCTGGAAGAATGCATTAATTATTTCGGCCTGGCTATGTTTGTAGACAGGTGAAAAGAATACTTTAAAAAAAATGAAAAAAACTTAAATGATTTGCGGGTGGGCCCCCTTAGTCTCCTGGCAACCAATATTTTTAGACCCAGTCACCCACTCCTCACCATTCATTTCTTGCTATCCAAAACGTAGGAAAATATGCAAATATAACGTTCAATCTAATATGAAGAATATGTTCAATCATTTTCGAATTTGGAAATAAAAGACTCCAAGAATTAAAATGGATACTTCTTGAAAGACAGTAGCCAAGAAAAATGTGCGAAAGGAATAAACATTCAAGAATTACAAAAGATTCAAATATTCCAAAGATTCTTGTTTATATCAAAACACATAAGCCAAGAAATACAGAAACATACAACGTTAACCATTCTGGCGTAGTGGTTAAGAGCACGGGCTACTAACCCCAAGATTCCAAGTTCAATTCCAAGCAGTGACCTGAATAATAATAATAATAATAATAATAATAATAACAACAACATTGAAAAATACCTTAGGAATGAGAACCCAGGTTTGAAATTTCCCCAAGACACCTGATGAAGGCTGGAGGGTATATCAGCTGAAACGTTGTATTAACAACAAACAAGATGAGGACAAATACCTGTCAAATGTAAGTAATTAACCATTCTGGTACTGAAGACTCCGGAATGACAAAAATATTTGAAAAGCACAAAATGATCAAAAGCAGAAGATGATCGAAATTCCCAAAATATAAGTCACTCTTTGAATGATACATTCCTGTTTCCCAGGGGGGGGGGGGGGGAGCACACAAGAAGTGCTTCATTATGAATTCTTTTTCATTCATTGTTTTATGGACAAACAAGTAATTATCTAAAGACATTTTTTTTTGGTGGTGGGGTTTCTTTCAGTTGTACTTTTTAACAAGAAATTTGATCTGAGACCATGTGTTCAATCTAAATTCAATCTAAAACAATTACATCATGAAAAAGTCATTTTAACCACTTAGAAACACACAAAAACTGTTAAATTTGTTCTTCCTTTTCTTCATGAGGTGTCAAAATTTTCGTCACCCAGCTGCAACCTGGCTGTTCATGCTGTTCCATTGAAATATACTTTTTTCTCTAATTTATTTAATAATCTTTTTATTAATCTCTTCTATTCGTTGACAGCCTTTTGTATATCATCAGTAGAAGAGCAAAAGAGAAAATTGTTAATTATATTAAAACAGTTTGGGAAATGAAAGACAAGGATCATCATCATCATCATCATCGTTTAACGTCCGCTTTCCATGCTAGCATGGGTTGGACGATTTGACTGAGGACTGGTGAAACCGGATGGCAACACCAGGCTCCAGTCTGATTTGGCAGAGTTTCTACAGCTGGATGCCCTTCCTAACGCCAACCACTCAGAGAGTGTAGTGGGTGCTTTTACGTGTCACCCGCACGAAAACGGCCACGCTCGAAATGGTGTCTTTTATGTGCCACCCGCACAAGCCAGTCCAGGGGCACTGGCAACGATCTCGCTCGAAAATCCTACAGGAGCCAGTCAGGCGGTACTGGCAACGGCCACGCTCAAAATGGTGCATCTCATGTGCCACCCGCACAAGAACCAGTCCAGGGGCACTGGCAACGATCTTACTTGGCTTGCCGGGTCTTCTCACGCACAGCCCATTTCCAAAGGTCTCGGTCCGTAGTCATCGCCTCGGTGAGGCCCAATGTACGAAGGTCTTGCCTCACCACCTCAGCCCAGGTCTTCCTGGGCCTACCTCTTCCACGGGTTCCCTCAACTGTTAGGGTGTGGCACTTTTTCACGCAGCTATCCTCCTCCATTCTCACCACATGTCCATACCAGCGCAATCGTCTCTCTTGCACGCCACAACTGATGCTTCTAATGTTCAGCTTTTCTCTCAAGATACTTACACTCTGACGGGTATTCACATTGACATTACACATCCAACGGAGCATACTGGCTTCATTCCTTGCGAGCTTACGTATGTCCTCAGCAGTTACAGCCCATGTTTCACTGCCATGTAGCATGGTTGTTCGTACGCATGCGTCATACAGTCTGCCTTTTACTCTGAGTGAGAGTCCCTTTGTCGCCAGCAGGGGTAAGAGCTCTCTAAACTTTGCCCAGGCTATTCTTATTCTAGCAGCTACACTTTCAGCGCACCCACCCCCACTACTAACTTGGTCGCCCAGATAGCGGAAGCTATCGACTACCTCTAGTTTTTCACCCTGGAATGAGACAGAAGTTGTTTCCTGTTTGTTTGCAGTCTTTATTGCACCTGAACATCTGCCACAAACAAAAACTAACTTGCTAGTTAACCTGCCTTTGATGTTGCTGCACCTCTTATGTGTCCATAGCTTGCACCGGGTACATCTTATAGAGTTACTACCTACTCCTTTTCTACATACTGAGCAGGGCCATCTACCTGAAGGGGTTTGTGTTTTATCTACCTTCCTACTTATTAGGATTTTGGTTTTAGCTAGGTTGACTCTAAGGCCCTTCAATTCTAGACCTTGCTTCCACACCTGAAACTTCTCCTCTAGTTCTGATAGTGACTCCGCAATTAGGGCAAGGTCATCAGCATAGAGGAGCTCCCAGGGGCAACCTGTCTTGAACTCCTCTGTGATTGCCTGGAGGACTATGGTAAATAATAGGGGGCTGAGGACGGAACCTTGGTGGACCCCTACCTCTACCCGGAATTCATTGCTGTACTCATTTCCAACCCTCACCTTACTGGCCGCATCTCTGTACATGGCTCGCACAGCTCTCACTAGCCATTCTTCTATCCCAAGTTTCCTCATTGACCACCAGATAAGGGATCGGGGGACCCTGTCAAAGGCTTTCTCCATGTCAACGAAAGCCAGGTACAGAGGTTTATCCTTGGCTAGGTATTTCTCTTGCAACTGTCTCACTAGAAATAAGGCATCAGTAGTGCTTTTACCTGGCACGAACCCAAACTGCATCTCATCTAAATTGATTCGCTCCCTAATTAGTTGGGCTATGACCCTCTCTGTAACTTTCATAACCTGATCTAACAGCTTGATGCCTCTGTAATTATTTGTATCTAAAGCGTCCCCTTTACCTTTGTAGCAGTTGACTATGATGCTGCTACACCAGTCATAGGGTATGACTCCTTCGTGTATCACCTGGTTCGTAATACGGGTGACTAGGCTATAGCCAACACTGCCAGATATTTTGAGCATCTCTGCAGTGATTCCTGATGGGCCGGGGGCTTTCCCGGTCTTCATACTCTTAATTGCTTTATCTACCCTGGTACTATCAACTCGGATAGCTGGTCCCTCTATTGGGTCGACATAAGGCAGGCTCTCTTTCTCCCATTCATTCTCTTTATTAAGCAATCTATCGTAGTGGCATCTCCAGACCTCTTTCTTTGCATCCTCATTTAATGCAAGCGTACCATCATCCATGCGAACACATTTCTCTCCTACAACATCACTATTCTCTCTCCTACACTGTCTTGCAACCCGAAATACCTCGAGTCTTTGGTCCTCACGGCGCAGAACATTGGCAAATCTTTCCTTATCTGCTTCCCCTCTGGCTAAATAAACCTGTCGCCTAGCCTCCCTTCTGGCACATTGGTACAATTCCCTGCTACCACCGTTCTTCCAGTCCTTCCAAGCTTGTTTCTTTTGTCTAATAGCCCTGTCTACCTCCTTGTTCCACCACCACGTTACTCTGGGTTGGGAGGGGACCTTACACCACCCACAAATCTGGTCGGTGGCTTTCAACAGGTTGTCCCGCAGAAATCTCCAATTGTCTTCCACGTTGTATGATGCTATATCCCCTTCTATTTCGTTAAATGCTTCAAGTAACTTGTCTCTAAGTCTCTGTCCGTTTGCAGGGTCTTTAAGCTTCCACACCCTTCTTCTCCAAGCCTGTCTAATTCTGGGCACCCATTTTGCCTTGATCCCAAAGTCGCTAACTACTAATCTATGTTGTGGGGTACATTCTTCGCCAGGGTAGGTTTTGGCATTTATAAGCCGCCCTCTTTCCCTATTTCTGGCGAGGATGTAGTCGATTTGGCTAGAGTGTCTGCCGGAGCGGTAGGTGACTAGGTGACTGGCAGGTTTCCTGAAGTTGGTATTGCAGACCATAAGATTGGTTGCATCACAGAACTCCAGCAGTCTGGTTCCCTCCTCGTTGCGGGAACCGAAGCCATAGCCTCCATGTATGCCATGGAAGCCCCCAGCACGACGTCCGACATGACCGTTGAAGTCTCCAGCCACAAAGAGAAGGTCCCTGTCACTCGTCGACGAGGTAGTTTGCAAGAGGGTGTCATAGAATTGGTCTTTCAGACCATCTGGTAGCCCAGGTTGAGGTGCATAGGCTGAGATGACAGTAGCTAATCTATGATGAAGCACTAGTCTGATCTTAAGTACTCTGTCACTTACTCTAACGACCTCGATTACCTTATCCACCCATTTCTCCGCTAGAAGTATTCCTACGCCCCCGACCCCGTCAGTGTTCCCTGCCCAGAAAATCTTGTACCTGTGTTCTTTGCCTGTGAGGAACCTTGCAGAACCTCCTCTCCATCTTACTTCCTGGATGCAGCACATATCTACGCATCTCCGTTCAAGCATCTCAACAATTTCACCAGATCTACCTTTCAGCGTACCGACGTTGAGAGTGCCAATCCTAACAGTATGGGTGTTGGGGGTGTGGGCCTGTAGCCTGGGAAGAGGAAAAGCAGTGTCGTGTACCTGAAAAGAAAACTTGCAATTGGAAGAATTCATAAGCAAAACATTACCTACAACCTGCAAACATTTCTCAACCTTAATGCGCTACCCAAAGGTAGGGGAGAGGATGGCCAAGGCCACTAGATGGGTTCCGGGAGACAGCCGAGGTTGACAGGATGACAAAGGGATGAACTTCCGGTGGAGGGGTGGGATGACAGAGGAATGAACTTCCGGTGGAGGGGGTGGGATGACAGAGGAATGAACTTCCGGTGGAGGGGGCGGGATGACAGAGAAATGAACTTCCGGTGGAGGGGGTGGGATGACAGAGGAATGAACTTCCGGTGGAGGGGGTGGGATGACAGAGGAATGAACTTCCGGTGGAGGGGTGGGATGACAGAGGAATGAACTTCCGGTGGAGGGGGTGGGATGGCAGAGGAATGAACTTCCGGTGGAGGGGGTGGGATGACAGAGGAATGAACTTCCGGTGGAGGGGGTGGGATGACAGAGGAATGAACTTCCGGTGGAGGGGGTGGGATGGCAGAGGAATGAACTTCCGGTGGGAGGGGGTGGGATGACAGAGGAATGAACTTCCGGTGGAGGGGGTGGGATGACAGAGGAATGAACTTCCGGTGGAGGGGGTGGGATGACAGAGGGATGACAGACGAATGAACTTCCGGTGGAGGGGGTGGGATGACAGAGGGATGACAGACGAATGAACTTCCGGTGGAGGGGGTGGGATGACAGAGGAATGAACTTCCGGTGGAGGGGGTGGGATGGCAGAGGAATGAACTTCCGGTGGGAGGGGGTGGGATGACAGAGGAATGAACTTCCGGTGGAGGGATGACAGAGGAATGAACTTCCGGTGGAGGGGGTGGGATGACAGAGGGATGACAGACGAATGAACTTCCGGTGGAGGGGGTGGGAGGGCGGGTTACCGCCAGCGAGTAGAGAGGGCTCTTAATTGTAGATTTTAAATATTTGAGAGACAACAATGCATAAATCGTAATTTTTTAAAAGAGCAATGAATTCTGGGTGATTAGAATATAACGTAGCATGAATTTAGGAAGCTTAGAAAATGAATAAGCATGAATTTAAGACAACAACTGAATTCAATTGAATTTCATGGAGAGAAACAAGATAAATAATAAGGGACAAAAAACTAAAGCGCAAGGTATTGAGATGTTTGAGGCCGTAAATAAATAAAAATCTCTATCTTATCTGCATCTTGGGTATTTCGTCGTAGTACGTCAGCGAGATAATTTAGAATGGGTTTCTCATTTATATATAGCCAGAACCTGAAGACCTTAAAGGAAAAACTACGAAGGGGAGAGAGAGAGGATGGAGGGGTAGACAGAGGCATGGCGGGAGAAAAGATCATCATCATCATCATCATATATATATATAAAGAGAGAGAGAGAGAGAGAGAGAGAGAGAGGGGGGACCAGTCAAGCAGCACATCACGCTGTAATTCTTGGAAAGACTTATAATTGTTTCCTTTTCAGATCAAAATGAATTAGACAGACAGACAGACAGACAGACAGAAACAGAGACAGACAGACAAATAGAAAGGGAGACAGAGTAATAGAGAGAGAGAGAGAGAGAAAGATAGTCAGTAAAAAAAATAGAGAGGGAGAAATGAACAATAGAAAATAAAAGTGACATGTTAATGGTTGCTTGCAGTTCTTCTTAAGCGAAAAAACATGAAGTAAAATTTTCCTAAAAGGGATCTGCAAGTAGCCATTGGCATTGGTTTCAGTTGACCAAATTCTTTTACTCTTTTACTTGTTTCAGGCATTTGAATGCGGCCATGCTGGAGCACTGCCTTAAGTGGAGCAAATCAACCCCAAGACTTATTCTTTGTAAGCCTAGTACTTATTCTATTGGTCTCTTTTGCTGAACCACCAAGTGCTCTTCCGAATGGCAATATCATAGCTTTATATCTATATATATCTATATCTATACATCTATCATCATCATCATCATCATCATTGTTTAACCATCATTGGCATGGGTTTGACGGTTTGACTGGGGTCTGGGAAACCAGGAGGCTGCACCAGGCCCCAATCTGATCCGGAAGTGTTTCAACAGCTGGATGCCCTTCCTAACGCCAACCACTCCGAGAGTGTAGTGGGTGGTTTTTACGTGCCACCGGCACAGGGGCCAGAGGGGGCTGGCATCAACAACTAGCAGATGGTGCCTTTTATGTGCCACTGGCCCAGAAGCCAGTCAAGGTGGCGCTGGCATCAGCCACATTTGGATGGTACTTTTTACATGCCACTGGCACAGGAATCACAACTATAATTTCCATTTGATTTTGATCCATGCCAGCCATTGGCAAATATCTTTTACTATTTACTTGAGCAGACCAAAGCCTTGGGAGTGAACTTGATACACCGAAACTATATGGAAGACCATCATACATACATAAGTACACACACACACACACACACACATACACACATGCATATGTACATACACACACATACATGCATACATACATGCATACATACATGCATACATACATGCATACATACACACATGTGTACGTATACATACATACATACACACACACACACAAACACACATGCATGCATGCATACATACATACATACATACATACATACATACATATACATAAATATACATGCACATAATGTGTGTATGTGTATGCATGTGTATGTGCATGTGCGTGTGTGTGTGCTTTTATTAAACTGTGGTGGGCAATCAACAACAACAACAACAACAACAACAAATCTAATGAAAGACATCAACGAAAGAATAGAAACAGCAGAGAAAGCTGTATTCCATATTTGAAATTTGACCTGTTCGTTAGTGAAGCTGACAAATTTGTCATTAAATAAATTGTTGCTTTCATAAGTGTTGTGACCACTTTTGAGGACAACTTGTCAAATATACAATGGGGGAGGGGGTACTTAAACGTGAGGTTCTACACCATGTGACTAAGCTTCTTCTTCTTCTTCTCCAAGACCAAACGAGGCCACACATCCAAAGAGTCTTTTGGTGCTTTAAGAGAGAACTGACAAACTAGCCATGTCCGGAAACAACATCCACACCAACATACCTCTACACACACACATGCACACACACACAACCTCACATACATATATATATGTCCATACACAAAGGCTTACACATGAATATATATAGATACGCACACACACAAAGAACTGCACACACGCACACACACACACACACACACACACACACATGCAACATAGTCGCAGAGTATTAAGTTTGTGTGGTATTGCAACTACCCTGCTGTTGTAATATCAACACATACGTATACAGAGTAACATATGCACACACATACACATGCATATACACACTTATATACACTACTACAGTATAAAGTTACTGTACTATAATATAAGCACACACACACATGCATACACAAACAGAAGCACACACACACGCACATACACACATACACTGTCTACATCTACTACTCTTACTCCTACTACTCTTACTCCTGCTGCTACTATAGTATCTTAATACTGTAGCAGTGAAGTAAAATGCTGTTATAATATAAACACCGTTACGTCAATGAAGACTGGGTTTTTGGATCCCCTTGTACAAAATAACTGGTAGGAGTGGCTGTGTGGTAAGAAGCTTGCTTCCCAACCACATGGTTCCGGGTTCAGTCCCTCTGTGTGGCACCTTGGGCAAGTGTCTTCTACTATAGCCTCTGGCCAAGCAAAGCCTTGAGAGTGGATTTGGTAGATGGAAACACAACAGCATATATACACGGGACGATATACGAAAGTTATGGGGCATGAGGAAAGTAATGGTGATACCGGTGGTAAGTGGAGCATTAGGAGCAGTTTCCAAGGGCACTGAAAAACATATTAAGAATATTGGATCAGCTGTCAGGCTTGAGATTTCCCAATCCAAACAGGTCAGGTGCTAAAGCATAACAGACTGGAGCTAGTGGTGGTGGACAAAGTGCAGCATATGCACAGGATAGCTGATGTTGCCTGCCCCTTTGACCCATGAATAGTCAAGAAGGAAGTGAAGAAAATGGATAGACACAACCCTCTTAATGACAAAATAGCCTGGCTATGGAAAATAAAGGAGGTGAAGATAGTGTCAATTATTGTTGGGTCCTTGGGGACAGTATCAGAAGGCATCAAGGGGAATATAAAGGAAATTGGAAAAGAGTGCCCAGAAGGACTGTTACAAAAGGTTTGCCGCCTGAACACGGCCAGAATAATCAGGAAAGTATTAGAGAGCTGAAAAGAACAAATGGCATGGTACCGTAGGCTGCGGGTAGCAAGCCTGCTATGCATGCAAGACTCCAGAATGATTTCCTTTATGAATAACAATAGTCCTTTTTGCTAGAGGTGCAAAAGCTGAAATTGAGGGGAGGGGGGAGGCAAGTTGATTACATTGGCTCCAGTGTACAACTGGTACTTATTTCATCACCCATGAAAGTCAACCTTGGTGGAATTTGAACTCAGAACGTAAAGACAGACAGAAATTCATAGGAGGAAAACCAATCAATTAAATCACCCCTCAACCCCACCCCACCCTCCACTATTTCATTAGGACTTTGTTTTATGAACCCTAAATAGATAAAAAGCAAAGGTGACATTGGCATGATTTGAACCAAGAACATAGCAAGTCTTATATAAATCCTTCAAGACATTTGGTCTGTGGCTCAACAGTCGCCATTAATTCATCAATCATGATAATATTAATAATTAGTAATAATTATGATATTATTAATTATAACAAGGATATTAATAAAGAATAATGATGATGAGGAATAGAAATAATAATAAATTTCCCATCTTATCAAATTACTTCATCTCAATTAATAGTGTCTTCTAATCATGTTTTGTTCTAATTAATTTTATTTTGATTATTTGTAAATGTTCTTATTCCCCATTCATCCTTGTATCTCCCTTCTCCCCCTCACTCTTTCTTTGTATCTATCTATCTATCTGTCTGTCTGTCTGTCTCTTGAGTAATCCGTTTCCTCTCTGTTTTCCTCTTTATTGCTTTCAACAGATTTTTCCTTTTGTACACACAAACACAGTGGTACACACACACATTCATGCATATCATTCTCTCTCTCTCTATCTCTCTCTCTCTCTCTCTCTCCCTCTCTCTCTCTCTCTCTATCTATCTATCTATCTGTCTATCTATCAACTTACCTACCTGTCTTGGGAATTTCAACGAGATAACCTGCTTCAGGCTACAGATCAGACATGTGGCTGGAATAAAGTCTCAGCTGAGTTGAAAGTAACACTGATTCCGTTAATGGTAAAAGGCCAAGAGACGGGCCTGGGGAACCTGGGAGAAATGTGGTAGTAGGGAGCATTACTGAAGGGCTAGAAGAGCATCCAGGCAACATATACCTGGCTAAAGGTGAGGCAGAAAGAGAAAGATTGTGCATGTCCTGCAATATGAGAACCAGAGGCATGGAAGTGTTTAAGATTGCAAACACTGTATGAGAGGGAACCTGAATGTCCCTGGCAAGAAATGTATTCAGAGTGGTGAAGACAAGAAAGTGACATGTAAGAGCTAATATGAGAGGCTGCTGATGGTGGGGAACGCATGGGATATTGCTACCCCTACACAAGGGGACAGCAGCCTGGTTGATAAAATGTTGAAGGACATGAAGAGAGAGAAAGTCACAGGTTCATCAGGAATAGTTGCAGAGATGCCTAAGAATATCTAGTGAAGTAAGGATACATGATTGCCACCTGGGTAGTTAATCACATCAAACAGGAAAGTGACACACCCCATGACTAGTGTAACAATGTCATTGTAAACTGCTAATAAAAGGGGGGGGGGAATAGATGGCTTCGAGAGAAGCAACCACAGAGGACTAAAGCTATTAGATCAGATTGTGAAGGTCATGGAGAGTGTCATGAGAACAACTGATCCATGGTAGAGAAGGCCGAGGGGAGATGCAGTTTGGCTTTGCACCCCAGAAGAGGTACCACATGGTATTATATTTGACAGCAATGTCCATTATACTTAATTTGTGAATTAAAAGACAGAGCTCCACCAATGTCTTCTGCTGTAGCTCTGGGCCAATCAAAGCCTTGTAAGTGGATTTGGTGGATGGAAACTGAAAGAAGCCTGTCATATATATTTGTGTGTGTGTGTGTGTGTATCTAAGATGATAAATGGGAAACATTTTCCAAAAAGAAGAAGTATATGTGTTGTCCACCTGTAGCCTTCTAAAGATTTCAGAATGCCTAAACTTTGACTGAAAATCCATATATTTTAATGATGTCTTTAAAATAACGTTTCCCAATGATATGTCATAGAAACAGAGTAAACCTCTAACCTTAACAGTTTAGCATATTAACAAAAACTTTGACAATAATTAACTTAATACCAAAAGACAAGCAAAATATAAGGCTATTAATATCACCTGTCAACGGATTTTGAAGTTCTTCCAACAGCCATTATCATATCAACAACACTATGATGACAATACTCATTTTGGTAAGCTCAGAGCCATTAGTAAACAACCACATCATTGATATATTCTCTTCACTTCATATATGTTAGCAAATATAAGGCTTTCAACAGCTTTGGATTATTTTGGGTGCTGGGCTATGGAGAAGATGATTATAAATTCAAATCTTACTGCAGCCATTACGTTGCATCCCAGAACAAGGCACATAACTCTGTTTGGATCATTTTTCTCGACTAATAAAACACCAGTTTTGTTCTTTTACTACACAAGTTGTTTGGTTGCCTCAACTGAATAATACTAACTCAACACATCGTCCAATGGCAATTGACCTTGTTTAGACTTAGTGGTTAGTTATCAGGACATCTAACCTTGCAAACCAAACAATTGCTCCAAAATTGACCTTCAACCCTTTTGAGACCAACCTGCTTGAGATTGCTTCTGATTCTAAGATACAAACTTCCTGTTTTCAAGTGATCTAAATTGAACCTTTACTAAATCATATTAAATCACCATGAGCAATAAAGAATAGCAAAAATCAAAAAAATGACGTACATATTCATTCTTAATACTTCCAGTAGATACAAACGGGAGAATGCTAATCCCTGCAGTAGTCCTCCTTTCAGACAATGTGTGTTCCCGATACACTTGATTCATTGAGATAAGGGGATGGCCATGGTGTGTCTCAAAGACCTCTTTCACTCAAGAGTACTGTGAACAAACATTACCTGAAAGAAGTTGTTCTCCAAACACGAAATGCAACAGCAATTTGCTGTGTCACATCAACTGAAACATATTAAGAATGAATATGTGGTTTATTATTTAAACTGAAACCTCCCTTCAAAAGCTCGGGTTAATTTATATTCCAAACACCAGCTTAATAATCACAGTTATTTTACTAAATTCTTCATGATTTTGAAAATCAATTAAAACAGAGGCATTTGAACATAAGCATGGAAACAAAATGGTCACAGCATGAAAAATGGACATCGAACAGTAAACGATTACCATTGATGAAGTGATAGGCTTGTTAGGGATATACGTAGCAGAGTATGAGAGGATTGTTGGGTTTATTGGAGAAGATGCCCTTCTTGTTGCCAACCTTCAACTGTTTCCCAGAAAGATGATATTTCTCCATGGCCAGACATGTTTCCACAGAAGATTGGCAATGAACAACACCACTTGTGTGATGGTGAGGCTCATTTACATCTATCATAAAGTGTTGAGACTAACACACACACACACATGCAATGAGATTCTTTCAGCTTCTGTCTACCAAATCCAGAAACTGAATTTTAGTTGACCATGAGTTATAGTAGAAGACATTGAATTTCTCAAGGTGCCATGCAGTGGGCTTGAAACTGAAACCATCTTCTTAACCACACTCCAGAATATTTAAAATCATCTGCACAAAATATTGAACTGGTTTTGCCGAGAGAACGCAAAACAGGATCCACTCCCAACTTTTCAATGAAGGGGTTCATGGTGAGAAGGAAAATCGCTCAGCTGTGAAATAAATGAATTCAACCATTTATCCAATGAAGCATAGAAGAATAGATGCAAAACAATAATTATGAAAATAAATGTCAGAACAGATTTACAAGAATATTTGTATGTGAGAAGAGACATGTCAGAATACACAAAAATACTGGAATATAAACACTAAATAAAGACATGGCTACGTAAAGGTATGGCTGTGTGATGAAAAAGAAGTTCACTTCTCAACCAAATGGTTTCAAGTTTAGCTCCATGGCCCAAGGTACCAAGCCCTTCATATATACAAGTGTGTGCGAGTGTGTGAGTGCAAGCATGTGTGTGTATGTGTGCATATGTGCATGCATGCACATATGCACACACACACACACACACGTGTTATGAGTGACAAAAATGTGTGTGTGTGTGTCTTTTTGTCTTGACTTTGCAAAACAGTTGTGAGCAAGTCTCATTTCCACGCAAACAAAGGAAATTAGACATTAAAACTGATGACTATAATGATGATGATGATGCTGACGACCATGACGACAACAATGATGACGATGACGACGATGATGATGATGACGATGATGACGATGATCTAAAAATATCATTTGAAAGCAAACTACTTCTATCATTGCCAAGTTCTATTAGCAACATATTACAGTTTATTTTCCTAAAAGTTCCTCATTCATTCTTCAACCTTTCAATGTGTTTCACTCATTCACTCACTGTTTCTGTCCTTTCTCTTTTTTTTTAAAAAAGAATTTGTTTATTCATTTTTGTTTTCCCTTAAATATCTTATTTTCTTTCTTCCTTAAGCATCTGGGTCAGAACTAGGCCATGTATTTCCTCTGAATCACTTCAAGAAATGGGGCACACACACACACACACACGTTTTCTAAGGTTACACAGCTAAAGTTGACCAGTAGCCATACTAATTTCTTTACTTTTCTTTCTCCATTTTACTCACACACACACGCACACACACATATAGTATTCACCCAGATCTTCCCCTCTGTTTCCCCCTCCTCTCCCTCTCCACACACACACACACACATTTCAATATACTTACCTCTGTGAAAGTGTGTGTGTGTAAAGCATGTGTGGTGTGATCGTGCTGTTATTGTTTCAAGCACTGGGTGGGGGTGACATTACCTTCTACCTGGAAACAGGTGACAAACGGCATCAGGAAGAGCAGCTTTCCTTAAATAATCTGCCTCAAGGAATTTCAACTGACCAATGCAAGTGGGCAAAAGTGGACATTAAAATGATGGTGATGATATTTCTCTATCTGTGTGTGTGTGCACATACACACACACATAGATACACACACACACATACATGCATGCATGCATGCATACATACATACATACATACATACATACATACATACATACATACATACATACACACAGTATTTTGTTTTTGAATTTGATGAAGTCCTGGCAACTGCCAAATAAATAAAATAAATAATAGAAATAAAAGAAGAGAAAAGAATAAAATGAAGGAAAAGGAACGAGGAATTTGCCAAAGGCTGTCAAATCCATTGTTGATCAATGAAGACAATGATTTTGACCAAATGACATTCCAACAAAAGATGTATCTGTCCAGGGAACTGAAGTATCACAATTGCTCCCACCAATACAACACCATCTCCATATTGAAAGTGGAATTGTAGTGTTTCATTGTTGCAAATTTGTGAAACCCTAATTGTCACAATGACAGGGTCCACCATCAGAGTGGCTTCAACAAGTTCCAACTACCAAGAAGCAATGAAGCAATGAAGGCCATAACTAACTGTGCAACACTTCCACGAGGCTATCACTCCAAGTAGACTGATTTTAGTTGAGTGCCAAGGATAGGAGCTACATGGGTGGGCATGGTTTGTTTTGTGTTTGTAGCAGACTATGCTAGAAGCCATGTAGTATGCTACATGTGTTTCTAGCGTTAGCTTTATCAACATTAGTTATTTATCAACATTAGTTATTTATTTATGAGAAATAACAAGTTCTTAGAAGAATAGCCATTTGAACAAGTTATTTCTCTTCTTCTATTTATCTTTGGGAGATGATTTGAGTTCCTCAGTGAGCCCTAATTTCACACTGAAGTCGCCTCATTAACACCTAATAGTAGTGAAGCATGGTTCTGTTGAAGGTATCTTCTGTTCCCAGTTTGCAGTAGAACTATGCCCAAGTTGTTCGTTACCCAGTGGACCTAGCCATAGCCCTGTCACACTCTGTGTCACGCTGAATCTCCTCAAGAACTACATTAAGGGTACATGTGTCTGTGGAGTGCTCAGCATCTTGCACGTTATTTCCACGAGCAGGCTGTTCTGTTGATTGGATCAACTGAAACCTTTGTCGTCGTAACCAACGGAGTGTCAGTTAGATCTGGCCATAGAAAACTTTGCCTTAATATACTTTTGTCTCCCCCCCAGCATGGAAAAGTACATGCTAAACTCCCAAAGATGATGATGGCCCCACCCCTCACACACACACACACACACACACATGCACACAGATAATCAGATCTGATTTTAGATTTAGATGCCTCTTTTTATTTTCCTAAGTTGAAAGATAACATGCTTACACCTAATTTACATTTGTTTACAATATTTTTAATAAAGACTGCAATGTGGGTGTGTGAGGGCAAAGTGAAAGTAAGTCAAAGGAGAGTTCAAGCTGCCCCTGATTCGTGAACACATTTGCACAGCGGCTGGTGGAGGAGTGGCTGCCAACCATACCCCCCTCCAAACCGCCATTGAACTCCCACTTTATTCACTTTCACATTCATCTTCAATATACGTATGTATGTGTGCATGTGTGTGTGCGCGTGTGTGTACATATATTTATATATATTATCTAAGGTGAATTTGTGAAAGTATATATATATATATATATATATATATATATATATATATATACATACACACATATACATATATATATACACACATATACATACATACATACATACATATATATGTATATATATATATATATACATATACACATATATACGCACATATATATATACACACATATGTACATAGATATATACATACACACACTTATATATGCACACACATATATGCATCTATATATGCATAAATATATATATATACATGTGTGAGTGTGTGCGTGTGTGTACACATACATATGTGTATGTATGTATACATTATATATATAGATATATATATATATATATATATATATATATATATATATATATATATATATATATATATATATATATGTATGTATGTTTGTTTGTATGTATGTATATATTTCAAGAACAGCCTGATTAACAATATAAACATACACACACCTCTGTAAGTGTATATGTATTATGTATGGTGTGTATACACATATATGCACAGATACAAGCATTACATATGACATCTACATATGTAAGTTACGATGCGGGGGGCGGGGGAGGCGCATGTATGTATATAAGTGTGTATATACGTCACGAAGTAAGCCACTGTCGTTATAAATCATAAAATGGAGGCCCTCAGTTAAACATGTCACATGTCCTAAAGTGTTGTGAAGAGAAATTATATCTCTAATGAGCAATTTCTTCACTTCTCCCCTCCTCACCAAAGCCCTCTTCAATAGCAGCAGCAGCAGCAGCAGTAGTAGTAGTAGTAGTAGTAAACTGAATGACTAACTAAAGTGCAGTTTCTGGTCAGTTTCTCTCTCTCTCTCTCTCTCTCATATTCTGTTCTGTGAGTTTCCTCCATCCACCTCTCCTCCCTCCACGTCCTCCCACTATGTCTTTGTTGTTTTCGGAGTAGTGACCTCCATGCCTCTCTCTCTCTTTCTCTCTCTCTCTCTTACTATCTCTCCCTCTCTCTCTCTCTTCCTCTCTCAGTACAATTAATTCTGTAAGTCTCCCAAGTAACCTGACCTATATTTTATAGGATGCAATGCAACAAGATTTATTTTTTAAAGTTTAAATTTCATCTCTTTTGAGTTTTCTCTAAAAACTAAAAATAGTATTTTCAAGAATTTGTCAAACTTTCCATTCCTAAATCTTATATATATATATATATATATATATATATATATATATATATATATATATATATATATGCATATATATATATACACACATATATATATATATACATACATACATACATACATCCATACATATATATATATATATATATATATATATATATATATAAATGTTAATTCTCTAAATGAAGTATTAACAGTAACTGCACGATAAAGTGTAGTATATTGCCACTTAAGTGTGGCTGACCCCTAGGGGTGGATGTTACTGTTGCTTTTAGCCCCATAAAAGCAACAGTAACATCCACCCCTAGGGGTCAGCCACACTTAAGTGGCAATATACTACACTTTATATCTATATATATATATATATATATATTCTTTTTATCCTTTTATTCTTTTATTTGTTTCAGTCATTTGACTGTAGCCATGCTGGAGCACCATCTTTTGTCGAGCAAGTCGACCCCAGGACTTATTCTTTGTAAACCTAGTACTTATTCTATTGGTCTCTTTTTGCCAAGCCGCTAAGTTACAGGGATGTAAACACACCAGCATCAGTTGTCAAGCAATGGTACAGGGAGACAAACACAGACACACAAACATACACACACACATACATGCATACATAAATATATATATATATATATATATATATATATATATATATATATATATGTATATATACATATATATATATATATATATATATATATATGTATATATAAATATATATATATATACATATGTACATATATATACATGTATATATACCGGAGAAAGCACATAAAAGTGAAACAAGGTGGAAAAAATAGTACTCGAATACCAGAGGTAGAGTAATATACTTTATTAAAAAGCAGCAAAAATATCACAAAAACAGTTACTCAGAGTTTCACATTCCTGTTCATCGGACAGTTTTGTTTAGAATACAAAATAAACATTCTAAACAAAACTGTCCAACAAACGGAAACGCAAAACTCTGAGTAACAGTTTTGGTGATATTTCTGCTGCTTTTTTTAATAAAGTATATATATATACACACACATGTGCATGTGGAAGTGTAGGTTTGTGTATACACTCACTCACACACATACATACATATATCTATGTGTGTGTGTATGTACATATATATCTTTATACATATATATGTGTGGGTGGGTGTATGTATATATATATATATATATATATATATATATATATATATATATAAATATATATAAATATATATATATATATATATATATATATATATATATATATATATATATATATATATATATATATATATATATACACACACTCACACACATACACATACGTTTGTATATAGAGACAAATGCCATAAATTCTTGATTTCTTAAAATTATCTCCGTCTCCTGAGGATGTGTCATAATTATCAAATGACTATTCAACCCAGCCCCACTTGAGCAGGGAAGATAATATCAAGTTTGAAGACTTCTCCAAAACTGACATGCCATTCAGCAGAAGCCGAGGCTTATTGTAACGGAGATAAAAAGGATAGTTATAGAAACATGTTTCTGGCTTGTTAGCTTTCATCAATACAACAGTTGTCTGACCCTACCTTCAGTGGCCAATGGACTTGGACTCAAACAAAACAGAGTAGAAAACATCAATGGCCCAAATGATTGACATAATTCAAACAAAAATGAGCAAAGAGAAATAAATGGAAATAAATGGATACCACACCAGTATTTGTCTACGTTATCCAAACCCTTGTGCCTGGCTATTTTGTTTTATACCTCTTAGGCCATTTTTGCTTACACACACACACACACACACACACACACACACACACACACACACACACACACACACATCCAGGAACAGTGACTTTCATGCTGATATCCCTATGATTTGCTTACACCCTTCCAACCAAACAAAATCCTCTTACAGACCCACCACAATTCTTTTTTTCTGCCTACTGAGGACTGTATACTTAATTGAAACTGGAGACCTCGCAATCAGAGAAGAAATGCGGATAACGATATCGTATATATCTATCGTTTACATGTATATCATCAAAGTTTTTCTTGCATGTAGCTCAAATCATGATTTAGCCTGCTCTCCAAACCCTGTCCAAGCCAGCATTGTGTACCTTTACATCAGTGCTTCATAAACTATCTGATGTGCTGTACCGGCAGGTTGTTTTTTTTTCCACCATGCCAGGGACCAGTAATATTTCTTAGTAATATTAGTTTATACCGGAAACAATATAGGTAATGTAATGACTTGTTGCCAACTCAATGTGACAGTCCCAGGAAAGGGAAGAATGTTACTACTAATCAGACCCAAGGAACACCGTTTCCAGTTGGCTACGTGACACAAGCATTCCGTGTCCTTAAGTTTTCAAACAGAGGAGATAAGTGAAAACTTAAGGATACAGAACGCTTGTGTCACATAGCCAACTGGAAACGGTGTTTCTTGGGGCTACATAACAGTAACATTCTTCCCTTTCCTGGGACTTCCACATTAAGTTGGCAACAAACCATTACTTTATTGTGCTGCTACTGTATAACCCTCTCTGAGAGATTTAGAAATGCAATATTTCCAATAAAGATAATGAATATAATAAAAGTTGACAATTTTTTTTTGTCTTATATTTATTTCGTAAATAAATAATACACCATTACATAAGCATTTGATAATGTCTCTTTCTTTTCTGGAAACTCGCTGCATACCAGCAGCTGATGGCTGCAGACCGGCACCTGACTGCAAACCACCACTTTGAGCAGCACTGCCCTACATCATTGCTTTAAAATAAGATATTTTGAGTTATATTTCTAAATAATATAAATATTATAAAATGCACTGTTCAAGTGTGACTGATACCAGTGTCACCTGACTGGCACCCATGCCAGTGGCACGTAAAAAGCACTTGCTACACTCTTGGTGTGGTTGGTTTTAGGAAGGGCATCCAGCTGTAGAAATCTTGCTAGATCAGATTGGAGCCTGGTGCAGCCTCCCGGCTTGCCAGTGCTCTGTCAAACCCTCCAACCCATGACAGCATGGAAAACGGACATTAAACGATGATGATGATGATAATATTTGATACTCTCCTAACTCTGGTCAAACATATTTAGAAGCAGCATGTGAATGCAATCTCTGTTTCATTTCATCTACAGTTTGTATGTGTAGTAAACTGTGATACACAAACACACACACAGATATAAAATTACATTTGATAGTTTTGTGAGTAAACATTGAATAGGAAATAGGACAATGTTTTTTAGACGAAAATTTTTGTCTTCTTTTTTTCCAAATTGCATCAAGTAAAACAGTCATTTTTGTTCTGCTTTGAGAGAAGTTTTTAACACAAATACATATCATTGTAAATCTGTGTGTGTGTGTGTGTGTGTGTGTGTGTGTGTGTGTGTGTGTGTGTGTGTGTGTGTGTGTGTGTGTGTGTGTGTGTGTGTGTGTGTGTGCGTGCGTGCGTGCGTGCGTGTGTGTGTGTGTTAAATAAAATGAGCCAACAAAGCCCAGGCTGTGTGGAATTTTCTGGACATTTATAAAGAGAAAGTTAGTCTTACAGCTGTTTCTGGAATATTAGGGATATCCCTTCATCAGAGACGATGTGAGATGGTTACATAGAGAGAAATATTTTTATTTTTACTTTTATTCTCTTATTTCCCTTCATACTTCTTATTTCCATCCTTTTCCAAAATAACTCCTCATATTGAACTCTACAATCTGATATGACTTTTCAAACCAGACATTGTATGGAAAAGACACCCACAGCTTTCACTCCATTCCACACTTTTGTATATACATACATACATACACACACACGCACATACACACACACACACACACACATGCATACATACATACATGCATACATACATATAGATACAGATATATGTTTATATATATAAAGTTTAGGGATTAATGGTTTAACAGGATGAAATGACAGGAAGAAAGAGGTTGAGTGTAAGGGAGATAATAACTGTGATCCAGCTGGACTGTGATCCACAAAGCATGTAAGAATGATGTGTGTGTGTGTGTGTGTGTGTGTGTGTGTGTGTGAGTGTGTGTGTATGGAAGCACGTGTGGGTATGTGTTTAAGTAAGCCGGTGCATGTGTTGTGTGGAATGATGTGTGTTCTGTGTACAGATACAGAAAAGATAAGCCAAGAAAACCCAACACAGGAACTGACTCTTAATGTGTTTTTATCATTTCTAATTACTATAAATTTTGACCATTCACCGATTTCTAACAAGCATATTGATAGAAATATCTTTTACATATTCTTTTATCTTTTTTTTTTATATATATAAATCAATAATATAGATGTATTGATTAAATATTAAAGTATATTGTTAACATCTTTAACCGTAGTTTAAATAATTCTATCAGTTAAATCATGTGATACGCTGGCTTTCTTTCTTCACCGTTCTTCCGCTCATTCCCTCTAACTTCCTTTCCCTTCCTTCTACTCAATCATTATATTTTTTCAAAATATTCCTTTCATCATATTATCTCCAGCTATTTATTTCATCCTATAAAAATCAATACTGGACTTCCCTTATATGGTAAAGAAACCCATTAGATATAAGTGCTTCATGTTACTTCTCAAGGCAATGCTTTTTGGGGTTTTTTCTTGTTGTTTTGATTATTGTTTGATCTCTTCAATTATTGTTTTTTTTTTATAATTTGATTTATATAAATATTGTGAAATATTTTTGTATCATCAAGATAATTTCTAATTTCTAAAAATAGTTAGAAAGAACTTGAAGCACTGGTATTAATGCAAGGTCGGTATCTAAACATATATCTATAAATATGTTGTATCTGAGAAGGGTCATTATGCCAGTCACAAACACACACACACACACAGGTTCTACATCACTTTTTTTATTATTATTAATCAGTTAAATAATCAACTGAGAAAGGAGGGTATGTCATTGATGATGTCATGACTGGCAACAAAAGACTCTAATAAATCTAGCTGATTGACTGACTGATTGAATGATTAATCAAACAATCAATTTGTTAATCGGTTAAATGGTTAACTAATTGTTTCAAATTTTGGCACAAGGCCAGCAAGTTTAGGGGAAGGGGTTGTCAATATCATGAACTCCAGTATTTGACTGGTCCTTATTTTATTGAATGTGAAAGGATGAAGAGCAAAGTCAGTTGCATTTGAACTCAGAACCAGAAAACCAGATAAAATGCCAGATAGACGGACAGACGGACGGACGGATGGACGGACAAACAGACAGATAGATAGACAGACAGACAGATAGATGGATAGATAGATAGACAGACAGACAGACAGACAGACAGACAGACAGACAGACAGACAGACAGACAGACAGATATTCACAGTGGAGATGCTTGAACTGAATGTGCTTTTTCTTCCTTACAAAATGTCTGACCTGTTCACCAATCTAAAGAATCCTTATTTCAATGGTGAGGAAAGATGAGGGCGTGTAATGAAATAAGGAAATTCAAAGAACTGCCCAGCTCTGTTCCTGCCAGATGGAATATCTCTTTCATGAAAGGATGGTTGTATTACATTATCAGGACTGTGGAATCCGTACACAAAATTTCGACTTTTCAGATAATAGTGCTGTTGACTTTGACTCCAACTCAAACACCTTTGTTTGTAATTAAACTAGTCATCACCATCATCATCATCATCCTCACCACCATCACCGCCATCATCATCACCGCCATTTGCCTGAGGGCATAGTGGTTAAGAGTGCAGGCTACTAACCCCAAGATTCTGAGTTCGATTCCAGTATTATAACATCGAATATCACCTTAGGAATGAGAACCCAGGTTCAAAATCTCCCCAAGACACTTGATGAAGGCTGGAGGGTATATCAGCCGAAATGTTGTGTTAACAACAAACAAGATGAGGACAAGCATCCGTCAAATGTAAATAATGTAAATAATTCCTCATCTCTTAAATAGAGAACTGTACTCTCAAGATGTTGAACCTCGCAGAGGAGATGACAAGGAACTGAGATGTCTGGTAATATGAGGTTCTCAAAAAGACTGGCCTACCTCAATGTAACTGATTTCTGGAAGAGCACATTACATTAACTGACCCCACCCCCACCTCCAATGAACTAGACCACATCTCTTTATACACTATGCTTGGCTCCCCCCCCCCCCCCATTGCACTTGCTTTGTCATTTCTCCCTCCTGCCCTCCCCCCGGCCAATTCTATCGTTCCTATCATGCCATTCCCCCTCCAAAGCCATGTCCACTGCTCGCTGCATTCCCCCTTCCACTCTTCTGTTTCACCCTCATGAACTCCCTAATCACTCACCCTGTCCAAGCATAGTGAGCTTCTTAACCATGCAGCTGCAAGCTTTCAGGTTCAATCCCATGGTGCAGCACCTTGAGCAAGTGTCTCCTATAGCCTCAGGTCAACCAGTACTGTGTGAGTGAACTTGGTAAATTAAAACTGTGTGGAAGCCCATCAAATGTGTGTTTGTGTGTGCATGTGTGCATGCGTGTATGTGTGTATGTGTCTGTTTGTCTGTATTTGACCCCCTCCTTCACCATAACTTAGCAGTTTGGCAAAAAAGACTGACAGAATAGGGACCAGACTTAAAAATAAGTACTAGAGACTGGATTTTTTCCACAAAACTCCTCAAGGTGGTGCCCCAGCATGGCCACAGTCCAAAGATAGAAACCAGTATATGATAAAATATAATTTAAAAGACAAGTAAAACTTACAAAATTGAGAATAAAAATAATAATAAAGGGGTTGGTTTTATGAAAAAGGCTAGAAAAGGCTCAACTTTTTTTATATCAATCCCCACTGAGTGCATCCCTTGTTCTCTGGTACAATTTTCCTGTTTTTAATTATCTAAATTAAAATCTTGCTTCAAAATACCTCATTAATTTATGTTCCGAACAACAGTTTAATAACGACAAAGTTATTTTACTAAATTTTTTATTAATTTCAAAATTAATTGAAACGAAAGCAGTGTATTTCAACAGAAATATGGAGACGAAGTCTTCAAAGAAATAAACTAGAAACATTCTAATAGAAGAAAATCAGGAACATCTTTGCCATTTCAAAATTCTAAAGAACATCGAAGTTAAAACTAAAAGACTAAATACCTGAAAAAACTTAATCAAGGACCATTTTAAAAGAAATAAGCTCAAAGAGATACATAACCTTTCCTTTTCAAATTAAAGAATAGTTTTTTTAAATTTAGATAAATAAGTAACATGAAAGATCACCATAAATGAAATAGAAATTGGACTGTAAAAGGTTTTAAAAGTTTATCACAACAAACTTTATTGAAAAAAACAAAAATCATTGTATCTGTTGAAAAGGGGTTAAATGAAAAATCCAAATCAAAAATTGACTGACATATTGCATCATAGAAACAGAATTACTTCTCCCAGATCCTGGAAATAGAGGTAACTCGAATGTGGAGCCTAAAAGAAGAAACAATTCCTATCATTGTAGGCATCTTAGGTATGGTAAAAAAAATATTCAGACAAATACATAACAAAAACACGAGGACTTACAAGTATATATAACATACAGAAAAATAGCACCACTAGGCACTGCACACATCCTATGTAAAACACTTTCAATACAGTGAAAATAAGAGCACCACAGCAAACCACAGCACATACCCGAAAGCACACAGAGCTGCACTCGGTAGTGAAGTGAAAGCATGTTATAAAAATAAATCTACTGAATAATAATAATAATAATAATAATAATAATAATAATAATAATAATAATAATAATTTTGGCACAAGGCCAACAATTTTGAGGGTGGGGCAAAGTCAATTACTTTTGAGCAGGATGCTCTCTCACTCAATAATAATAATAATAATAATAATAATAATAATAATAATAATAATTGTTTCTAACAAAGTCAGAAAGTGTGCAGAGAAAGTCATTAGATTATATCCACCTCAGTATATGACTGGTACTTAATTTTATTGATCTCCAAAGAAGGAAAAACAAAGTTGAGATTGGCTGGATTTGAACTCAAAACAAATACCACAAAGCATTTTATTTTGTTCAAATGCTCTAACAACTTTGCCAGTTTGCTGCACCTGATGCTGCCACAGCCAATGACAATGACAATGATGATGATGATGATGATGATGATGATTGTGATGATTTCTTTTACTGCCAGTATGGTGACAGATGAGAAGACATTAAAAGGGTGGAATAATAATAACCACAACAGCAACAACACAACGTTAGTAATAATTATAATAAATATGATTATATCTTTTGGTAAAATATTTCTTTAATAACAGCCAAGACACAAGATTATTACTTTTATTATTATTATTATTATCATTATTATTATTATTATCATCATTATTATCATTATCATCATTATTATTATTATTATTATTATTATTACATCATGTTCCTGCAACACAGTCAATAAGCAGGATATGGTTGTTAACTGAGAATATAACAGAAGATTTCTGTTTGTGCTAGAATGTTCTGCCAAAAAAAAAATGACAAAGCGTTGAAGCAGTATATTAATGCAGCTTCATAAAAACACAACAAAAGAGGCCAATACAATATGGTTTCTAGCAGAGAATTATGGGAGAATTGTTTGGTTTCAGATTTTATTAATTCTTTTTTATTATTATTATTATTATTATTATTATTATTATTATTATTATTATTATTATTATTTCTTTTATCATTTTGTATGAAGGAAGCTGGGAATGGAGGACTGGTAAATAAGCATGGTTTTAGATCATGTGAAAGATTATAAATGCCAGTGAATTCTCTGTTGGATTACAACCATGAGTACACCAGAGCTCTGCGGTAAATTCTATATTCTTTATTATCTCAAGTCTTTGAGTAGTCAGTTCCTCAAGAATTCAGAATTAGCTGTCACCCATGAACTTTTACATGTTCAGAACCTGGGCCACGTTACAGAACCTGCCAAAGGGTTACAGAAAAATTTGTAACATAGAATTGTGTCCCTGAACGAAAACTCAAGAATCATCCAGGAAGCAGTGTTGGTCAGTAAAGAGGCAGATGACCGATAGGAACTGGATATCTTTTAGTTCAATTCAAACAATGGCTGCACAAAATGTATTCAGTAGAATCTCAAGCAGGTTAATTAGGAAGCAGAATTTAACATGTGATAGGTGTACAGGTGTAGATGACAGCTAGAACAAACTGGAAATATTGGTATAGGGCAATGGTTGCTAGTGGTAACTACAATTATAACACAGGTAATTAGTAACTGATAATAACATTAATGAGGACAAACACGGCTGCCAGTAATGAGCATGCAGACAATAGAGACACACATGGGTAGACTGACATCATCACCATCACCATCATCACCATCAACAGCCATCTTTGTCACCATCTTCATCATCATCCACGTTTTAATGTCTACTTTTCTAGGTTTCCATAGGTCAGATAAAAGTATGTTGGAGTTGAGTTTTCTGCGGCCAGATGCCTCCCCTGTTGCCATCCCCACCTACCCAGCACCACTTGTTTCCTAGCGAAGAGATAATGCCCAAGTCTACTGAACAACAAACAGCCAAGGCATGTTTATGCAGAGAACTAGCAACAACGAACACTGCTTTGGAGAGCCCTGTGCGATATGTCGAGACATGTCACGAAGACCAGACATATTTTTGTGATGAATTGCAAACAAAGAATATTGTTAGTGAAGCTATTTTTTTATAATCAGCATTTGAACGATGAACTTGTCCACACAAAGACTCACATACAGACATACATTACACGCACATCAGCTTCTTTCAGATTCCATTTACTAAATCCACATGGAAGGCATTGATTGGCCCAAGGGTATAGCAGGAGCCACTTACTCAAGGTGGCAAGCAGTCGGATTGAACTCAAAATCACATTGCTGAGAAGCAAACTGCCAAAGCACACAGCCCTGCCATTTCTGTGAAATTGAGAGACAAGGGATCAAATTCTTGTTTGGTACTCTGTGTATCTGCAGCTAAAACATCTTGCCTCTTACCAGCTACACAAGAAACTCAAACTTTGTACTTGGGTCCAGGGGTGTAGCTAGGGTGGGGAAAGCAAGGCACCACTTTGAATGGGGGCAATTTTGGCCAAGATCATTTTCTAATTAAGCCATTAAAAAACATTTTAAACCTTTTCCAGCAAATTTTGTTTTATTTATCACCATCCATACCACTAAAGATTTTTACTCTGCAAGTTTCCACCTTTTGGTTGGGGTGGGGGCACAATTTTGATGCTTGGCTTGGGCGCCATTTACCCCTGCTTGAGTCTGCTATTGTTGTAAGCAGTAGCACCAATGTAGAACTGATGGCTGCAGCACCACATTTAATTCCTTCCATGAGAAAAGCTAGTTGTAATAGACTAACATCATATCCAGGAGTAAATTTATCTCTCATCTGCTAGTAGATAAGCATCAGTTCCATGGCAGGTCTTAGACAAGGTTTATTTACTTGACCTCCAAATAATGCACACTTAGTTCCTGCTTATGGTTTGGCTTCATTTACCAAACATACATATTCCAGTATGCTACTGTCGGTAATACTCTTGCGAGGGTCATGAAGATGGCAGCTTTCACCAGCCTCACACCTAACTTTCATGTCTAATCGTAAAAGTCAAAAGAAAACCATTCCTATTCTTTTATTCTTTTATATGTTTCAGGCTGTGGCTATGGGGCATCGCCAGTGAAAGAAAGATATTTGGGTGGTGGGGCCTTACTGGGAAAACTCATAGAAAGCTGTGACAGGAACAATCCCTTGGGAACTCTGTGGAAATCATGGCCAACAAAGAGCAAAGACCTGGAATGAGCAAACCCCAGAAGGAGTCACCGGGAATGAAACTTGCAAAATCCTGTGGGATGCAATGATCCAGTGCGATCAATGTAAGATATAGTTATACTGTGATTTTATAAAGTTACATACAGAGAGAGGTTAAATACATTTTATGGACAATGAAACATGAATGATGTGTGCACATGTGAGAGAGTTTTTGTTTTATAAATTAGAAAAAGAATTCTCAGAGCTGTTAGAAAAATTATTTGTACAAAACTGGGGCTTCTGTCCCTCATGATTCACTGATTTAGATTTAGAAGTCACACTAAGGATATACTAATGATCAACGATTACCCTTCAAAATCTCAAATAATAAATACATACCCCCACCATCACCACCACCACCACCAATATAAATCTTATAAAATTTAGAACCACTTACACCAAAAAAATTGACAGGTAATATCACAAAAACACACAAAAACGAAACTCCAGCATGGAAAAGTGAAAACACAAACTTCACATTTAAATACAGAAGACCACGTAGAAGACGTTGCTCTATGCAAATCATATCTTACTCTAAATGATCACAAAGACAACTTTCCATCACATTGCTGATATGTGAGAAAAATTGTTGTGATGGTCATAAGTTGAGACAATCCAGTCTACATCAAAGGGTACCATTACCTAAACATTGAGAGATGGCCATCACAGTTGAATACAGGTGACCATGGGGACCTTTGCTCCATGCAAATCATACATCACACTAAATGACCACATACACCACTACCCATTATATTTTGCTGATAAGCAAGAAAAATTATAGTGGTGGTCATAGTTGAGAGTGTTTGCCTCTAATGATGCCATTGTTTAAACATTGAAAAGAAGTAAAATTTATTTCAGGAATTCTACATATTCCACAACAGAAAAACTAACAAAAAGAAGCAAATGTTTAATTTTCATTACAGTGTCACACACCTATATCCTATGACTGTATCATTTACCTGAATAACACACCTATGACACACCTATGACTGACATAGATTAATACCTGATATCACACTGGCAATTAGATAATCATTGTTAGACAACAGGATGATTGCCAACTGTATGTCCATGACTGTTAACTATGCCACATCAATAATTGCCAGCTAATTGTTTGTTAACTCCCTGTCACAGGCTGTTAACTACATGCTAGCAGCCATTATCTACAGCCCATTGTTAACAAGCTACATGGCAGCGTTTGTTAGCTACATGGCAGCGTTTGTTAGCTACATTTCAGTGGCTACAAACAGCAGATCACTGGTTGACAAGCATCAGTGTTTACTAACTCCATATCAGTGGTTATTAACTACATGTCACTAGTCATTAGCTACACGCTAACAATAACCAGCCACATGTGAAGGGTCATTAGCTACACATGAATAATTGCTAGCTACATGTCAATGACTGTCAACTGCATATCAGTGGTTGCTACACACATGTCAAATGTCATGTGGCGCTTGCATGTACAGCATATACTTAGAATACATTTCTCTGTTAGTTTTATAAACTCATGCTATAATTACTTATGTTAGGAAACTACACTTAATATATCGAGGATCATCCATAATTATGCTCGACAATTACACAAGCTGTATAGCTGGTATACCTTATGCACTTTGGTACATTTTTTTCTGTATTTTTTATAAGCAATCCATAACATTAAAAAAATATATACTCTTTTACTTGTTTCAGTCATTTGATTGCAGCCATGCTGGAGCACCACCCTTAGTCGAACAAATTGACCCCAGAGCTTATTCTTTGTAAGCCTAGTACTTATTCTATCGTTCTCTTTTGCTGAACCACTAAGTTATGGGGACATAAACACACCACCCTTGGTTGTCAAGCGATGTTGGGGGGACAAACACAGATACACAAACATATACACACACACACATATATAAATATACATATATACGACAGGCTTCTTTTCAGTTTCTGTCTACCAAATCCACTGACAAGGCTTTGGTCGGCCCGAGGCTATAGTAGAAGACACTTGTACAAGGTGCCACGCAGTGGGACTAAACCCAGGACCATGTGGTTGGTAAGCAAGCTACTTACCACACAGCCACTCCTGCTAAAACCTATTTTACTACCACATGTTCAGTCCACCACCATTGTCCTATGATGTTCATTAAACCACACTCTCACAACCCACATCACACCACACTGTCTCCTACCACCCACAGCACATCAATGGTACACATTAGTATGGTATCCTAACACTACTGCAATGTTATATACGATATCAGAAACGAGAGAAAAAAATCCAGGTATTTATTGAATGGAAATAAATGAAATAATGGAATTTTTTTTCTAAAGAAATGAAGGAAAAAAAAACAACAAAATTTGATGATCATATTTTTGTATTGTTCCGTAAAACATTTGAAATGGTGAGAAATGAGATAGAAGATAGGGAAGAATTGATGTCTCAGAATGGTTCC
>NC_142937.1:94499495-94531995 GCF_046866305.1 Octopus bimaculoides | reverse complement strand
AAATTTAATGTAGAAAAAATTTTGTTCAAAACTCTAAATATTTGTAAGATAAGAGGTTTTTGACAGTTGCAATTCAAAGTTGGCATAAATTTTGTTAAGTTTCTGATTGTATGCATCAATGTTAACCACAAAATGACTCAAAAAGAAATTTAGAATAGCAAAGCGTTTCTCAGTTAAAAACTAGTCATTTTATGGAATCAACAAAATATAAGAAGTTAAGCCACAGTTTGTTTTCATTTTGTGTCTGTTTAATTCTGCTACTTCACTCGTATTGATATTATCTTTTAATGGTTGTAAAGAAGATTATTTAACAGTGCAATGACTTGAGCAGATAAAGAAGCTTGTAGTGAAACAGCAGAGAATCAGTAGAATGGCAGCAGAGAATCAGCGGAGGAAGAGCATGGAAGTAAGGAGAAAAAGAATAATCGGTAGAGAGAGAGTAAAGAGAAACAAGAGGAAGAAGAACAAGCAGCTGGGAATCAGTAGAGGGGGAGGAGATAAAGAGGAGGAGTGGGAGTGGAATATTAATAGAGAAGAGCTTGGGAAAGGGAAAAACCAAATGGTAGAGGAGAGTAAGGAAACAGAAGAGAAGAAACTTGTCAGGTGGAGTCTACCTGTAATTAAAAAGGTACAGCTTTATATATATATACATACATATATATATATACATACATATATATATATATATATATATACATATAAATATATATATATGTGTATGTATATATATATATCTATGTGTGTGTGTCTTTGTTTGCCCCTGCCACTGCTTTACAACTGGTGTTGGTGAGTTTGCATCCTCGTAACTTAGCAGTTTGGCAAAAGAGACCAATAGAATAAGTACCAGGCTTAAAGTACTGGGGGTGATTTGTTCAACTAAGTATTTAGGGCAGTACCCCAGCATGGCCACACTCTAATGACTGAAGCAAGTAAAAAATAAAACATACATACATATATATATATATATATATAGAGAGAGAGAGAGAGAGAGAGAGACTGAGGGGAGGTGGAAGTGTTACCAAGTGTTACCAATCATCTGTGGAGAATATGTTTTCAAGGATTAAATGTTTTAAAGAGATTTCAGATAAAAAAAGTTATTCACATGTGACTTTCTAAATCCCTTTAGGTCACATGATTTCCTCTGACCAAACTAAAACCGCTTTACACCTTTAAGTTTCATGATAACTTACATTTCTCAATATAACAAACCTAAGATTTACAGAATTCAAAGTTACAAAATCACATAAAAATAACAAATTATGTACATTATTTACATTATTTACATTTGACGGAACATTTCAGCTGATATACCCTCTAGCCTTCATCTGGTGTCTTGGGGAAATTTCGAACCTGGATTCTCATTCCTAAGGTATTTTTCAATGTTATTATTAATATTATTATTATTATTATTATTCAGGTCACTGCCTGGAATCGAACTCGGAATCTTGGGGTTAGTAGCCCACGCTCTTAACCACTACATCATATGTCCATCGAATGTAACTAATGTACATAATTCTTCATCTCTTAAATATAGAACTGTAAATTATGAAATATAAGGGAATATTTTGAAATCGAAAAATACATGAAAATGAAAATACTGAAAATTTGTGAAGGATTCTTTGTTTAGTGGTAAAATTGCCATTCCATGTCTGCAGCATTATTTACCAGACTGAAATATGTTTAATCACGACTATTTAGATGGTAGTGATTAATCATAAGTCATGAATCAGCTGTATTTTTGTTGCATTTTTGTCAAGGTTTCATAATTTTTATATCTCTGCCGTTGAATTTTTATGATAAATTTTATAATTATTGTAAAACTTGAGAAACAAAGCAACTTTTCATTCCAACTAATTGACTCATTAAAATTGCTGTACAACAACAATGAGATGACATAGTTTACAGCTGAGATCAGAATAAAATATCAAACGAGAAACGAATAATGCACCAACAACCAGACTCTTGTTACCATTCTGCATTGCCAAACACGTTATTCTTTTATTCTTTTATTTGTTTCAGTCATTTGACTGCGACCATGCTGGAGCACTGCCTTTAGTTGAAGAAATTAACCCCAGGATCTATTCTTTGTAAGCCTAGTACTTACTCTATCGGTATTTTTTGCTGAACCACTGAGTTATGGGGATGTAAACACACCAACATTGGTTGTCAATGATGGGGGGAGGGGACAAACATATACATATATATATATGGTTGTGTGTTAAGTAGCTTGCTTCCCAACCACATGATTCCAGGTTCAGTCCCACTGTGTCGCACCTTGGGCAAGTGTCTTCTGCTATAGCCTTGGGCCGACCAAAACCTTGTGAATGGATTTGGTAGATGGAAACTGAAAAAAGCCCTTCCTGTGTGTTCCTACCATTGTCCGAAAAAAAGTTTGTTTTCTGTGCTTTGTTTATGTTCTCGTTTTTCATTTTGTCCACGTTTTTTTTTTTGTGACGTCCTGTACACAGATATGCATCTATATATACATGTAGATGTAGGTATGTACATACATGTACGTAGTATATATGCATATACTCACATAATATTTGTATTATATATATGTGTGTGTGTGTGTGTTTGTGTGTGCGTGTTCACATTTTTGTTTTAGGGCAGATGATTGACTGTGTACATATTACCTCAGCTTGTGTTATGAAACATTGTTGGTGTGTTTGGGTGTCTGTCATTTGACCTTTGTCTTCAAGGAAATGTCGGCAGTTATTTCTAGCAGATGACTGACTACACACACGACCTCACCAACACCACAACAGGAAAAATAAGTTTAAAGAGAGAGTTCCTACATAACCAGCTAGAAGTAGCAGCTAAATCTCCCTCAATTCAAACCCTACCATTGAAAAAAAATAATAGAAAAGCATGCTCAACAATATTGTCCTAAATATAGAAGAAGACAGGGTGGTCACGTCTAGAGTGGCTTTTAGCATAAGTCTGCTGGGTGACCAGTGACCTGGGGTTAAGCAACAGTTATTACTGCCTTAGCAGCCATTGATCTGCGAAAATAATAAGAAGCTAAAGAACATGAAGAATCTAGTCAGGTGCTCCATCCACCCACCTCGTTATGTGGGTTGGTCTGGTGCCAAGGCTGGCATTATTGTTGCTGTTGTTGGTGGTGATGATGATGATGATGATGATGATGTAAATTAATTAGAGAAAGAGAGAGGGAGAGAGAGAGTCTGGCACTGATGAAGTAGAATTGATGGGAACAAACAGGTCAAAGCTGTGTTTCTAGGTCACTACTCAATGGCTCTATACATTAACTACTGCTGCTGCTGCTGTTAGCACACTACTGCCACCACCCCCACTCCACCCCGTCATCACCTATCTCCCACCTCTACAGCTATAATTGCCACCACCATTAATACTGCCATCAACACCATTTTCCCACTGCTATTATCCTCACCACCACCCCTGCCACCAATACCCTTACCATCACCATCACCAATGCCACCCACTATTATCAGTACCACCGCCACCCCCAGTACCTCTACCCTTACCACACCAGCAGGTGGTTACTAGAATCTCTGAGATAACCTTCTGTCTCTTTGAGAATGTCCCAAATAGTGAAATGTTGCCAGCAATGATGGTCCAACTGTTTTTATCGTTAAAGAACAAATTAAATAGAATTATTAGAAGCGGATCTTCACTAAAGATCGCACACAGACACACCAAAAGGAATATGACAGAATTATCAGAATTTTGGATGCAAAAATTAATTAATCAAACAAAATAATATTTGGAATAATTAACATCAAACGGTTATGTTGATCTCTTGCTTAGCATGATGGCATAGCTTTGTCAATGTCTATCTTTAGCAATGAGAAGCAGCCTCAGTATTGCTGTATCTTTTTTAACTGTGTGGGAGAGACCCAGCACTGTTGTCTATTGTTATCAGGGTGGGATAAACATAGTTTAGCTAAGTCTAGGGTCTTTGTCTTGGAAGTACTTGGTGACCCTGACAGAGTTGGTGCCACACAAAACACATCCAGTCCACACTGTAAAGTGGTTAGCATTTGGAAGGGCATCCAGCTATAAAAACCTTGCCAAAACTGACCTTGCCTGTGCTTGTGCCATGTGAAAAGCATTCCATCCACCCTGCTGGATGGTTGGTGTTAGGAAGGGCATCCAGCTGTAAAAGTCATGCCAAAACAAACACAGAAATCTAGTGCGGGCTCCTACCTGGCCAGCGTCTGTCAAACCATCCAACCCATGCCAGCATGGAAAGCGGACATTAAACAATGATGATGACGATGATGTGTGGTATCTTCACATTGCTGTGACTTCTATTACAAAGGTTGAGTAACTATAGTATAATTTTGTCTATTACTAACTATGTGGGGTAACCCCAATTCTACCAGCAGTCAGCTGGCAGAATCGTTAGCACGCCAGGCAAAATGCTTAGTGGTATTTTGTCTGTCTTTACATTCTGAGTTCAAATTCCACCAAGGTCGACTTTGCCTTTCATCCTTTCGGGGTTGATTAAATAAGTACCAGTTACGCACTGGAGTCGATGTAATCGACTTAATCCCTTTGTCTGTCCTTGTTTGTCCCCTCTATTTTTATCCCCCCCCCCCCCTGTGGGTAATAAAGGAATAAATATTGTTATGTCTAATTTGCTGCCCGAGTGGGATACTTTTTCTGTGGGTGTGGAATAAAAGGTAAAACGCCAAACCAGGTAGGCCTATGGCCCATCACTGCAGAATCTCCAATCCATACTGAGGACCCCTGTTTGTTTTGTTTGCAGGTCCACTATCCATGGTCAGCTTGCCAGGCCAGTTACAACAACTTCTTCATGCCACTGAGTGAACTAAAGCAATGTAGAATGAAGTGTTTTGGTCAAGAGCACAACACATTGCCCTATCTAGAAATCAAACCCGTAATCTTAGGACCATGGGTGCAGGCCGTCACCCCTAAACCATGCACCTCCACAGGAGGGGGTACGGCAACCATAGTATTACTCTATTGTTAGATGCATGGGTAGCTGTGGCTTTTGTCACCAGGTTGAGGTAACCTCAGTGTAGTTGTGTTTATAGATATCAGGGTGGAGAAACTCCAGTGAAGCCACAACTGTACTATATTGTACCTTGTCTATGAGAATAGTACAGTCAATCCTGTGAATGTGATGTTAAGTAAATACTTCTTTAAGGAGACAAAAGTGGGACCCTGACTAAGTGCAAATAACCACTGTTACCATTCAAAGCAGGGTGATGAGGAAGTCTGGCGGAAGAGGCAGAAATGAATGCCATAGTTTCAACAGTTAGATGGCAGATGACGACTGCAACTGTTTGCTATCATCCAATTGTCTGAGACTCTTTACCATTGCCAAATTCATGGGGAAACTGAAATGCAATTGCTCCCCACCACACACACACACACACACACTAAACCCTTAAAGTCCTCTGTTAACAGGACTGTAACGTTGGGGACTTCCTACTCACAAAATGGCATTAAACTGGAAGTTTGTGAAGGCTTCAGATATTTGAATTGAGAGAGAACCGTCTTTAGGCAGCCGAGGTTGTGCTGCTCAGGCAGGTCTCTTGAGGATCGACTCTGTGTGTGTGTGTGTGTGTGTGTGTGTGTGTGTGTGTGTGTGTGTGTCTGTGTGTGTGTGTGCGTGCACGTGCATGTGTGTATGGTTGGACAAGCTGACAGGCAAAACAGGAAGCCCCAGTCCACTTGATCTTTACAAGCTTAAGTCCTGCCATCAGCAAATGTTCCGATGTTCTGTTATTCTGAAATGAGCTTACATATATATACATACGTGTGTGTGTGTGTACATGTATACATACACACATGTATGCGTGCATGTATGTATGTATGTATGAATGTATGCATGCATGTATTATGTATGTATAAATGTGTGTATGTACGTATGTGTGTGTATGTGTGTGTGCGTGTGTGTGTGCGTGGTGAAGAGAGATATAGCAGAACAGCAGCTGTGTGTCCTTATGAACTATCAAACAGGAGTGAACTCTGAATTGGTACAAAGCTGTCAAAAAGTAGGTGACCTCCAAACCTGTGATTATAAACAGAATTGCTATGGTGACCTCATCGGACGAAAACATGACATCTCTAAATAAAACTTTGTGGGGACAGATAAATTAGGATGGCTGACAAGGGGGTAAAAGTCTGGGCATTTCACTGATGGCACAGTTTGAGGAGCTTGGCAAAATGAAATCACACAGACTCTGATGGAATACACCAAGATGGCACATTGGGAACGATGGCACATTTAGAATGATGGCACGTTTGAGATGGGAGTACATATTGAGTGATGGCACATTTGGGGGTCTAGTTAAACTGGTGGTGGTGGTGGTGGTGGTGGTGGTGGTGGTGGTGGTGGTGGTGGTGGTGATGGTGCTGCTGCTGGTGGTAGTGGTGGTGGTGGTAGTTGTGGTGGTAGTGGTGGTTGTGGTGGTTGTTGTGGTGCTGGTGCTGGTGCAGGTGGTATGTCTGTGCATACAACATAGATTGAGTTCAGTGTTAGTGTTGGGTGGTGAAGTTTGCACTGTGTGGCTTGAGTTCTGTTATTGAGTAGTAATTGCATAGAATGCCAAGCTGTGTGTGTGTGTGGGTGTGCATATGAGTGTGTGTGTGCATATGAGTGTGTGTGTGTGTGTGTACGTGTGTGTGTGTGTTCCAGTCTCAGGTGTCACTTATTGATGAGTATCTCTTGTATTATTTTATTGGGTGTTAATGTGACAGAGTATGTATGGTGTAATCGCATTTTATTCCAATTATTCTTACTACCACCACCGCCTCCACCGCCACAATTCTGTCCCATCTAGAGACAACGAGGAAAAGACAGAACCAGGAGAAAGATGGGAAATAAGGGACAGTAAAAGGAAAAGAACCCTCAAAGAACTCCCATAAAGAAAGAAATGAATAATCACAGACCGATGTTAGACATAGAAAGTTCCATAAAAAGAAATTCTGAAAATATAGTTACCTGAACAGGTAAAGGTAACTTGATGAAACCACTGAATGGTTTGATAGAGAAACATTGATTGAGAAGGAAACGAGGGGGCAAATCGGTTGATCCCAAAACTGAAAGGGTTATTGGTAAAAAGCCATACACATGGCAGCAGCTGGGTCACCGAAATAATTGAGAAAGTTTTAACCCAAGGCCAAAGCCAGGGGTACTCAAGGATAATTGCAGATGTTTTCCAGGTTTTCAGGAATTATCACGACAGAAGCCAGTCAAAGTGGTAGAGGGGCTTCAACTATAGCAGTATTGGATTTTTCACTTTTTTCTAGTTAAGCAACCATTTGCTTTGGGTTGTAAACTTTGAACCTGTATTCTATTTTTTTTTTTTTTTGGCACACTCCCCTCCGTTACGTAACTCATTTTGCAACCCTGGCATTAAGTAACTCATTTTCTAAAACATTTTGTATTACATACATTGGCCCTTGTGGAAAATAAGTGAAAGATTATTATCTGAACACAAACACTGATAGTCTGCAAGTTTACACCATCTTTCATTAATTTCTCCCGGAATTTTTCATCATAATAATTGTGATAGACACTTTTGCGAAGAAGTAAGTTTAAAAACTGTCAGTATTTTCCCCTAATTAGGGGAGATATTGTTATTTGTTGGATGGCTGCAGACAACAGTTATTTTGTCCCTGTCGTCTGCAGTCAACCGATAAATATTTTTATGAAAAATGTCAACAAGTTTGACGTTGGAGGAGGAGGAGGAGGAGGAGCAAGAAGAAGAAGAAGAAGAAGAAGAAGAAGAGGGGGAGGAGGAGGAGGGAGGTAGCTATAACATTCAAAACTGTCATCTGTTTGCCAAAGCATAAAAAAAAAAAGAAAGTGGCTTTATCTGAAGATTCTTCAGAGAAACATAATAAACGAATGTGTTGGCGTTGATTCTGACAATAATGGTAACGCTATGGTCTAACGCAGCAGCGAAGCAGAAAATGATACCGGGGGGGGGGGGGGGACAGCAATAACAACAACAATTAATGGCTAAAGAAGAATATAGCAACAACAAGAACAATAGCAAGTAAAACAAGAAGAAAAAGAATGGCAAAAGTAGAAAAGATAAGAATGTTGATATTTGCAAAACCAATGAGAAAAATGTTGAGCAAAATGTCTATACGACATCTTGTAAAGTTCTTATTCAAAGTCTCCAAATGTAGTCTCCCTGTAGAGTTTCATGCCCAGAAGCCTCGTTAAAACAAAGAAACCTCTTGCTTCATTCTAAGTGAGCACTGATCAAATGTCTATCAGGCTGGGTCATGTGATTATAGTAATTGTATAAACCACATGAAACATGCAAAAACCACACCACATGAATGACTCTTTCGTTTTTTATTCTTACACAGCATCATTCAAACTAGGGACTTTACTTGATTGCAGTTCATCCCTATTTACTCTTCTCGGGCCCCTGTGTTCGCTTTGATGTAGTTCTGGCAATTTTCGGCTTGGCTAGGTCCATTGTTTTGCAACACCTCGTTATCTTCAGTGACACTTTCATTAGTTAAATCAATAAACTCGATTCGTGTTCAAGCTGCCTTGAAATACAAGTTTGACATCAGACAATCAGATATGGTTCACAGGAAAGTTTACAACCAAAATCGATCCACTCTTGTACTTCTATTGTTTAATTTATAGTTATTTATTTATCTCTCATTATTATTATTTATTTATTTATCTATCATTATGATTATTATTATTATTTTGTTTTGTTTTGTTAATGATGAGCTGAATCAAGTTTGTTTGATAACTTCCAGGCAATCGATTTTTTCAAGATGGTATGGTTTCCTACTTCAATATCTGAATACTTGTCCTTCCAATTATTACCACAATGGTTTCAAACTTTAACACAAGGGCAATAGTTTGAAGGGACAAGTTAAGTTGATTACATTGACCCCAGTATTCAACTGGTACTTATTTTAATGACCCTAAAAGGAGAAAAGTCAACGTCAACCTTAGCGGAATTTGAACTTAGAATGTAAAAGACAAGTGAATGGCAACCAAGCCTTTGGCCCAGTCTGCTAACGATTTGGCCCAGTCTGCTAACGATTTTGACAGTTCACCAATTTTCCAGTTCTTAGATTTCCCTTTATTATCATTCTGCTGTCATTTTATTTTTTCAGTTCTATATTTAAGAGATGAGGAATTATGTACATTATTTACCTTATTTACATTTGATGGATATTTGTCCTCTGATCTGTGCAAGAATGGAGAAGCAGAAGAAGTCAAACTCTCACACACACACACACACACGAAAAAAAGAAAAAAATTGTAAACAGGGGCACAAATCAAGCAAAAAAACAAAATAACTCACACACACACACACATTTTGAAATGTGTAAATGCAAATCACAAAACGCATCATATCCGGTTTGTCTGCATTGTGGCCAATCTGGAGCAATGAGGGTACATTATTGATGACGACATGAATGACAATGAAAGGATTATAACAAAAACAAGCGATTGATTGTTCAAGTAATTAGTGAAGCAGTCAATTAGTTAATTGGTTGATTAGTTGATTAATACTAATTGTTTCTAATTTTGGCACAAAGTCAGTAATTTTAGTGGTGGGGAGGGGGGTCAATTCTATTGACCTGAGCAGATGACTGGTACTTTACAACATTGGCCCAGATAGGAGGAAAGGCAAAAACTCACCTCAGTAGGAGTTGATTACTAATAATAATAATGGTTTCAAGCTTTTCCACAAGGGCAGCAGTTTTGGGGGAGGGGATCAGTCGATTACATTGAACCCAGGGTTTAATAATAATAATAATAAAGGAAACGAAATAGAATCAATTTATATGAGTGACAACACGACCCATCCAAGATGACACACACATACACACACACAAGCACACACATGCATGCACATGCACAAGCACACACAAATACAAACATACACACACGCACACACTCACAAGCACACACACACATGCATACACACATACACTCACACACACACGCACACACATATACACATGAACATGAATACCCCCATGTATGCAAATAATATACATACACATACACACCGATATGTTTCTTTAAGCTTCTGTCAACCAAATTCCCTCACAAGGCTTCGGAAATCCTGGGGCTATAATAGAAAGTCACTTGCCCCAGGCTCCATGCAGTGGGATTGAACCTGAAACTATGTGGTTGGGAAGCAAACTTCTTAACTCTCTATATATAAACCCTCCAATCCATGCAAGCAGGGAAAATGGACATTAAATGATGATGGTGATGATGATGATGGTATATATTTATAAACAGATAGATAGATAGATGAGACGTAAGTATATATATATATATATATATATATATATATATATATATATATATATATATATATATATATATATATATATGTATGTATATATATATATCTGTGAGTGTGTGTTTGTGTATATACATATATAGGTACATATATACAGACACATAGACACACGCGTATACACACACACACACTTATATATCCGTGTGTGTGTGTGTGTATGTGTGATGTGTGGTGTGTGTGTGTGTGTGTGTGTGCGTGTAAGTGACTATGTATATATGTTTGTATCTGTGCATATGTGATGATATGTATGTGTGTGCTTGTTTGCCTGTGTGTGTGTAAGAAGATGTATATGTGTGGCTGTACTGTATATATTATCACAGTGCTGCAGCATGGTCGTACTTTAAAGTCAGAATTTATGTTTTTGGTTGTAGGATGTTCTGGGATTCTGGAATATTCTTGTGTATATTAAGGAGTTTAGATGAGTCAAGAAGTGTTTTGGAGAGGTTGGGGGGAGGGAGTTGAAGGGAGTTCTGATGACTTGATAACCATTCTGAATTCGTTAATATTTGTAGCATCAGAAGATTCCATTGTTCCACCTAAAACGCTGTCTACTTAAAAAGCTGAATTAGACTCACCCTTTCCCTCTTGCAGCTCTTCCCCACCCCCCTCTCTCACACACTATCATCCACACAGACACACAGACACACGCAGAATCATACACACAATATATATTGGAAATCAATAAAAGAAAAGACGTCTAGAAACCAATCAATACCATCTACCGCAGTGGCCGTATTTTTCTAAAAATTGGACGGACGCCATATTGAAGCATCATGTCTTGTTTTGTGTCTTGTTATAGAAAAGCAACTTTATTCGGTCCATCTGCTGGAATTAGCCATTGATGCCAGATACCTACGTGTCAGCAATATTGCTATCATATTGACTGTATTGGAAGCTGCAATTCTGGCTGATTGCCTCCCACTGACCTTCCACCCCTCCATCCACCCACTCCCAGACACTTCCATCTCTTCATTCCACATCATTTTCAATTCTTAAATCCAATCATGTCCCACAATGATCAAATATTTTATTAAATTTTCTTCATACTAACGGAAACGTCACCGAGTCACTGTCATTGTGAAAATTGGATCTTGCTTTTATGGATGAACAGACAGTAAGAGGTTGGTCGAGCGGATACAGTTCACAGCTACAAACCCAAATGGTTTGAGTTCAATCACACTGCAAGCACTTTGGTGTGTAATCTAATAGGTGATTAGATACTGATTTCATATTTTGGCCCAAGGTCAGGGGTAAGGGGATGGGCCGATTACATCAACACCTCCCCCCCGCCACTATTCAACTGCTGCTTATTTTATTGACCTCAGCAGAATTTGAACTCAGAACGTAAAGACAGACGAAATACCGCAAAGCATTGCACCCTAGTGGTCCAGCAAAAGAGACCGATAGAATAAGTACTAGGCTTACAAAGAATAAGTCCTGGGGTCGATTTCTTTGACTAAAGGCAGTGCACCAGCATGGCCGCAGTCAAATGACTGAAACATGTAAAAAAGTACAAGAGAATGTATGTGAGGGCGTGTGGCCCAGTGGTTAGGTAAGTTGCACTCACAATTCTTAGGTCATGGGTTCAATTCCCAGACTGGGCAACACATTGTGTTCTTGAGCTAAACACTTCATTTCCTGTGGCTCCAGTTTTCCCTTTGAATCAGGGGGAATGTTGGCCAGCTTATGCAGCCAGTGGAGTGGGGTCATTCAAAGGCTAAAATGAGGCCAAAGCACACTGTGACCAGTGGTGTGTAACAACATCTGATAGTCTGGTCGTCATGTGATCACGTGATGATATACGTATATATGCATGTATATGTGCAAATATGTAAATGCATGTGTATATGTATGTATCTCTCTCTCCTCTCTCTCTTTCTTTCTTTCTTTCTATATATATATATATATATATATATACATATATATATATATATATATATATATATATATATATATATATATATATATATATATATATATATATATATATATATATATATATATATATATATATACACACATATATATATATATATAAAATAGGATAAAATCTTTATAAGAATTTATCAAGTAGTCAGCGTGAAAAACCTCATAAGGGAAAAATTTATAATTATTCCCTTTAAATATATTTGTTCATATTAAGGGCATTACTACACGTAAATGCCTCACACTATGAGGAACTCTTAAAGTTAAAACTACCATAATAAATAGTGTACACTGTATTCATTATGGTAGTTTTGACTTTAAGAGTCCCTCATAGCGTGAAGCATTTATGTGTAGTAATGCTCTTAATATAAACAAATATATATATATATATATATATATATATATATATATATATATATATATATATATATATATATATATATATATATGTATATATATATATATATATATATATATATATATATGACGATGATATATATATATATACACACACACACACATGCACACACACATATGCACAGAGCCATCTCCAAAACATGTAGTGTTCAAATCTGACTGAACTGGAACGCATGAAACTGGGATGCTTTGTGTGTTGCTTTGAGTATTGTGACAGAAAAGTCTAGAAAACAAATTCTTTACAACAACACAAAATGTATTTTCTTGAATGGAATTAATTATGTCCCTAAAAGAGTTCTCGCTGTTGTCTTTTAGCCTCAGGCTAGCCACAATCAAGCAGACCTGTCATCAGATGAGAATCTCATTTCACATTCGAACATTGTGTATCAAGGACTACACACCACAAAGCGTCCTTCTATTGTTAGAAAAGTAGGCTGTTATCTAAGCAAGATTCGGTTGCTACTTCTAGCAGGTTCTCTCTCTCTCTCTCTCTCTCTCTCTCTCTCTCTCTCTCTCTCTCAGACACTCCTTGGATATGCCATCTGGTTCTAAAGCATTTTCGGTTTTTTTTTATTAAAGTTGTCTTTAGATGTTCTCTTTACTTAGGATTTTAAACTAATCATGGCACAGGTAGATGGTCTAATGATTAGGATGCTTAACTCACTATCATATTGTCATAGGTTCAACTCCTTCAGCAGGTAGTGCCTTGTGTCTTGAGCAAGGGGCTTCATATTCTGTAGCTCCTGTCCACTCAGTTTAAAAGCCAAGTGCTGGTGTCTCCGTCTCCCACTGCAGATGTCACATCCTGCGTGTTTTACTGGGTCAAGATACCACTTACGAGAGTCACCAATGATACTTCAATAAAGCAGTCAGTTGCCCAGATGATTGCAAAATCACAATTTACAACCACGACATTTCTCAGAACTTCTGAGAGTGGAGTGGTCAGTAAATTCATTTGGAGCCAGACTGCGAAACAGGGATCTATGACTGTGTAGGCAGCTGGTCACTAAAAATGAAAGCAGAGTACTGGCAAAAGTCAGCTCTTTATTATATCCCTTCACCGTCTCTGATGAAGGGATATAATAAATATCCTGGAAACAGCCGTAAGACCTTCTATTAATAAATGTTCTAAAATCTACACAGCCTTGGGTTTTTTTATCTCATTCTGAAACAAAAATTTATATACATATACATATATATATCTATATCTATATATATATATATATATATATATATATATATATATATATATATATATATATATATATATATATATATATATATATATATATATATATATATATATATATATATATATATATATATATATATATATATATATATATATATATATATGTATAGGCACAGGAGTGGTTGTGCAGTAAGTAGCTTGCTTACCAACCACATGGTTCTAGGTTCAGTCCTATTGCATGGCACCTTGGGCAAGTGTTTTCTACTATAGCCTCGGGCCGACCAAAGCCTTGTGAGTGGATTTGGTAGATGGAAACTGAAAGAAGCTCATCATACACACACACACACACACACACACACACACACATATGTATGTATGTATCTGTGTGTCTGTGTTTGTCCCACCACCATCGCTTGACAACCGATGCTGGTGTGTTTAAAAGAGACTGAGAGAATAATTACTAGGCTTACAAAGAATAAGTCCTGGGGTCGATTAGTTCAACTATAGGTGGTGCTCCAGCATGGCTGCAGTCAAATGACTGAAACAAGTAAAAGAGAATATATATATATATATATATATATATATATATATATATATATATATATATATATATATATATATATATATATATATATATATATATATATATATATATATATATACATATATATACATACACAAATGCACTCAAACACATGCTTTCATTGATGTCTTTCTTGGGGAGGCTCATCTTAGCATTTAATAAGAAACGAAAACATAAACACCACCACCACCACCACCATCACCCTCATTACCACCGACGCCCACCACCACCACTGCCAACAACAACAACAACAGCAACAACATCACAGTGCCATATTACCAAGTACAATGTAAGAATTGTAAGTGAAGACTGACATCTTAAGTTATCAACACATGTTACATGTTTCAACAGAGGAGACATGCTTATTTTACACTGGCTGCTGCTGCTGCTGTGGTTGTTGTTGTTGTTTACTTAAACCTGTAACAACAACAACAACAGCAGCAGCAGTTGAATAAAGCGTGCACAGAGCATCTTGTTGTAAATGGAAATGAAAAGAAGTCGACTAAGTGTGCTGAGAGAACATTCACACTCAACTCCCCTCGTTTATGTACCAAGATGAGTGCAGAGAGAGAGAGAGAGAGAGAGTGAGTGAGACTTCAATCTGTAGAGAGGAGATTCACACCGAACTCACTCACGTACAGAGGTGAGTATACAGAGACAGAGAGAAGGGGATGTGGTGAGGAGGACTTCAGTCTGCATTAGGTGCAACTGCACTAAAGCCATTCCTACACTGATGTAAGTAATCAGGGAGAGAGTGAACAAGGTTTCAATCTATAGCGAAGATGTTTACACTAAACTCACTCGTGTACTCATGTAAAGAGAGTGAAGCCTCAAGCTACGAGGAGAGCATTCACATCAAACTCACTACCTCCTCCACCACCATCACTATCGACACCACACACACAGACACACACAAGGTAAGCATGTGTTAGTTTCCGAGTGGACCATGAAGCTGGTCTCTCTTCTGACATAACATATCACAGAGGTTAACCTTAATTGTGATATATCATAGCTTTGAAGCTAGTGTTTGTTGTGATTCATCGCATCTCAAAAGCTGGTCTTACTTGTGATTTATCTTATCTCTCACAGAATCATGTGAAGTGGTGTATCTTAGTATGGCTATATACACATGTGGTCATATGTATATGTTTAAGGAAGTCTGGTTGTATGCGTGCATGTATGCATGTATATATGTACGTTTGTATTCATGCGTGTACATACATACATACATACATACATATATATATATAAATATATGCATGTTTGTATGTAAGTATGTATTTTTGTATGTATGTATACATGTGTGGATATATATATATATATATATATGACAACAAAATTTTATATACGGTTACCCAAAGTTTTGCACCCATAAAGCAAAGCCTTGTGGGTGAGGAGCTGTCCACAAGGCTTTGCTTTATGGGTGGGAACCTTGGGCAACTCTATACAAAATTTTGATGTAATAGTTACTGCTCTATTTTTTAGAGAGTGCTTCTTTCTAATATATGTTTTTTATTAACTATATATATATATACATATATATATATATGCATGTATATATCACCCTTGGTCTGTCAGAAGCTTTGCTCCGGCCACAGATTTGGTCTGTTGCCTTCAGAACGTCCCGCAAGAACTTCCAGTTGTCCTCTCCATTGAAAGTTTCTATCTCTTCCGCCTTTTCATCAAAGATTTCATTAAGAACATCTCTAAATCTCAGCCCATTTGAAGGATCCTTGAGCTTCCACAACCTTCTTTTCTTCATCAGATTCTGGCCCTGGTTCCCGGCCTTACCAGCTCCTGTCAAACCATCCAACCCATGCCAGCATGGAAAATGGACATTAAATGATGATGATAATGATGATGAGATATAAATAGATACATACACAAACACACACACGCACATACACACACATAGGGATTGCATAAAGGAGATTGAAGAGGATCTGGGGAAACACCTTTCAAAACAATTTTCCCTTTCACTTAAAATGTTAAGTAATTATTCGGTGCCAAGCAAGGGTCGAATGTCTGCTAATGCTGGACTTACCATTCTCTGGCTGGAATTCTCAAAGTCGAAATACTTCAGTTCGGCTGTTTATGGAGATTTGTGAATAATTTAAGAGGACGGCTTTTGAAGAAGACACTCTGCGATTTTATCAGGAATTTGTCAATGTAGACCAGAGAGTGAGAGAGGGAAAGAAAGAGGGAGAGACTGGGAGAGAGGGAGAGAGAGACGAAGAGAAAGAGACAAAGAGAGAGGGAGAGAGAGAGAGAGTGAAAGAGAAAGAAAAAGGGAGAGAGAAAGAAAGTGAGACAAAGAGAAAGAGAAAAAGAGCATGTATGTATATGAGTGTGTGTGTGTGTGCATGTGTGTGAATGTGTGTGTGTGTGTGAGTGTGTGCATTAGTGTGTTTGTGTGTATGTATGCATGTATATGCATATGCATACGTGTGTGTGTGTGAAGTACACAGTGATGGACTAATTTAACCAATGCACTCCTTTCAACGTTATTCCATCCGATTGTCTGCAGCTTTCAATCCAACAAGCTTCTGCCATTAAACTCCAGCCTCTTTTCCTAAATCCGACATTTACGTATCGAAGACTTCCCGGTGAAGCTTCATAAGTTTCCATTAATCCTTTGCTCCAATTATTGCTGGAACAAGCCATTAGCAGTTCCTTTCATGAATCCTTAATGTATGTTTATAGGTTTTTGCTTCTTTGGTGCGTGTCTGTGATTAATTCAACAGTTGAGCTGCTGTCTTTGAGGAAGTTGAAGGTCAGTGATGACCAGCAAAAGCAAACGGCTGATTTCTGAGCAGAGACTGACAGTCAAAAGCCAACTTGCTGGGCCACTCCATACTTCATGGCATCAACTCATGAGTGTCCTGGGGCGAGTGAAGGACAGGAGATGTTACAGTATGACTGAAAACTTGGGGAGAGGAGGGGAAGTGGGAGGGGCAGTAGTGAAATATTTCCATGTAATACAACACAGACATTTAAACTGATAGAGCTTTTCTAAGGATGTGGGCAGCACTTGTCAGCACAATCTTTTGGGTTTCTTTGAAACATGGTTCTCCTGGGATGTTAGCTAGATGCTTCTAACATACCTTTTTTTATCATACCTAAGGCACCTACAATAACAGGAACAGTTTTTGCTTTAAGATGCCACATCTTTAGTATTTCAATTTCCAGATCCTTATATTTACTGAGTTTGTCAAATTCCTTTATTATTATTATTGTTGTTGTTGTTGTATTACAATAGAGCGTTAAGAGATGTGAGGAGCTCCAACATAACACTGATATCATCAAATAATGTTAAACCTCATTGTCTCAAGTATTAATACTTCTCTTAAGATTTACTTCAGATATTTTCTTTTATACTCCTTTAGATCTTACTTAACATCTCTCTTCACCAAACTTATTGTTTCAGGCACCGTAAATGCTTGTCGCCACCTATTCACTGTTCACTCAACCATTTCTTTAACATTTTAAACCAACTTTTATCTATTTTCCCCAACAGAACAAAGCAAGATTCTCTGTAACCAATTAGATATTAAAGTATTAATTAAAGTTATTAAGTGTTAAGAACCCCTCTGTGGTTAGAGTTCTGTCTTCATAATTCCACCTGATTTTAACCATTCTCTGTCATGCCTAAACAATTTAGTAATTGATTCATGGAGTTCTGTCTTCACAGTTCTACCACATTCAACCATTCTTTACCATGTCTAAATGACACAGTAATTCATTCTATAGGATTTTGTCTTCATAGCTCTACATGGTTCTATTATTCTCTAGCATATCTAATTAACCTTTTTGGTACCATATTTCTATTAATCTAGGCTGTGTTTGTTTCAATAAATATTGAAAATAATGACGAATTTAATAAAATAATTTCATCATTATTAGATTTGTAATTGGAACATAACATGAAATTTTGATGGTAAGTTTTAATTTAAATCACTTTGAAATCAATGTTCTTGACTGGTACGATGTTTTATCGTTGCCAAGAATAGGAAGAGCCAAGTTGTCCTCCACAGGATTTTAATTAATTCCTGTTGATACATTTGGCTTCCTTCATGGATCTCTAGAATGACATGATTCACAGACTGCTATAAGGATCTGTGAGATAGAAGAGTACTAGATAACTCATTAGATGTAATTAACTGTTTCTGTTACTACCTAACTGGGGCCTAATTAGTTTATTTCTGCTTTGTTTGAGGCATCAATACTTTCTACTTTCCCCTTCTATAATTCTCAGCTTCCTCTCCCTCCACTCAAACCCCACTTCATTTCTGACCCCCACCCACCCCACCCCTTCTCTCTCTCTCTCTCTCTCTCTCTCTCTCTCTCTCTCTCTCTCTCTCTCTCTCTCTCTCTCTCTTCTCTTCATTCCCTCTCACCTTCTTGCATCTCTCTTGGCTATTATCCTCCTCACCCGACAACAGTCATCTCTTGGAAATGAAAGGGATTTGGTGGCACATTCTATGTTTCCATTGATTGTATCAGTGCATATATGACCACAAGACCTTGTCAGGCCTTCCATCTCAAGTCTAGTGCAACACCTGAGCTGTGACACTTGGAAGGAAAGAAGGCTTTACCAACACTTAGCTCCTGTTGAGGTAAAGTGTACACTTTTCCAGTGATCCTCACTCGATGAGGATTTTGTTAGCAACCAGGGTCTTGTTAAAAATCAGAGCTACAAGCATAAAAAAACCCCCACCATTCTTGGAGATAAGTTAGGGAACCTTCTACTAACACCCTTCACTAGGATTTTTAACCACAATGGCTGATGGCAGGAAGTTGTGTCAATATATGTCAGCCTCTCATTTAGTTTCTGGAAGGGTTTATAGGAATTTGTATGAAAGTTCAAAGTCACAGCCAGGAATTTTACTTTCAAACCTAGTCCAAATGCTTGCCACAGAGTAGACCCCACTAAAAGCACCCAGGGTGTCAGGTGATGGTGGTTGGTATGAAACTGGGTGATGGGTTAAGTCTATAATTCAAGTAAACCAAAGAAATGATTGATCGCTAACCACTAAACCTGTTTTTTATTCTCTCTCTGTTTATTTCCTGGTGTTCCTTTCTGCTGAGGAGCGTAGGCTCGAAACGTAAAAGACTTTCTCACCTTCCCGAGCGTTAAACTAATGTATCTGTTTGTTGTTTACACGCCCATCTTCATCTTTTGGTTTTTTTTTGTAAAGTCCAACTAAACCAGAGAAAGATTTGAACACAGAACAAAGAGAGAAAGAGAGAGAGAGAGAGAGAGAGAGAGAGAGAGAGAGAGAGAGAGAGAGAGAGAGAGAGAGAGAGAGAGAGAGATGTAACAAATACCACATTCACACAGCTTTGCCAGTCCATCATCTTGAATTGGTAGTTTTTTTATCAACCCCAAAATGAACAATATGCAAAGTTGACCTTAGCTGAGATTGAACTCAGATCCCAATGCATTGCAACAAATGCTGTGAAGCATTATCTCTGAATCTCTTAAGACTCTTCTGTTATTACATAATCCACAGTCTCCATCATTACATTCGCACCATCTCCCTTGCCACTTCTCTCGTAATAATATGGATGCATCTAATGATAACCATATTCGATACATTGCCCAAGCGTACACACCTCGGCCACCCAACCCCCACCCACCCCGACACCACCACCACCACCATCCCTAAAATTATGTTTAATACTAACAGTAACAAGATTACTGATAACAGATCTGTCTGGAACCAGTGAATTGTAAAGAATAACCATTCTCTCTCTTTGGTGTAACTATGGCAACCAATGAACCTTAATATCTGTAAATATATTGCATCAAATACTGAAGGAAGTTGAAATAATCTAATACACACACACACACACACACAAGTAACAAACAAAACATTGTTATATACTGTTGTCAAGTTAATCCACAAGATGTGTGTGTGTATAAAGATATACATATATATGTCTGTATGTGGGTGTATGAGTGTGTATTTATACATGCACACACTCATATACATACATACACACACACATGCATACATACACTCACACATACATGTATGTATCTATCCTCATTTTAACATCCCCTTTTCCATCTTTGCTTCGGTCAGGTGGGATTTGTAAAGGCAGATTTTACACAGGTGGGTGCCCTCCCTGTCACCAACCTTCACCTTTTTTCATGGAAGACTGGAAATAAAGGACACACCTTGTATGATGGATGACACTCACTCACAAGACATGGGGACAATAACACACACACACACACAAACACACACACACACAAAACATGTATACATATATGTATATATATATATATATATATATTTATTGAGGAAGGCCAGTTTATTGGGGTTACCCTGGGTTTCCCGTTCATAAACGGTTTAACTTTATGGTGTATCATCAAACATATATATATATACATATACACACACACACACGCAATGGACTTCTTTCAGTTTCTATCCACCAAATCCATTCACTAAGGTTTGGTTGGTCCAGGGTTATTGTAGTAGGTAATTGCCCAAGGTGCCAAGCTGTGGAACTGAACTATTAACCATGTGGTTGAGAAGCAAACTTCTTACTGCACAGGCATGCCAGTGCCATACATACATACATCATATGTGTGTATACACACACACACACACACACACACACACACACACACACACACACATATATATATACAAGGTGGCCCAAAAGTAGGTTTACAGTTATCATGTAGGCACTTTAGATTTCTTTGAAAACATTTTATTACATTTAAATTTCTGTCTTACAAACTGAAAAGGGAGCTTGACAAAATTAACTAAATTAACCTAGAACAATGGTTTCACATTTTTTTTATAATTAAGATCTAAACTGTTAATATATGAATGTGAAAGAGATAGTTGAATGACTGTAGACCTACTTTTGGGCCACACTGTATATATTTATATATAAACTTTCGCCATGATAGATCGCTAGCCACTAAACCTTTTTCTGTTTTCTCTCCCTGTTTATATCTGTGTTCCTTTCTGACAAAGAGCGTAGGCTCAAAACATAAAACACTTTCTCACTTCCTGAGCGTTAAACTAATACATCAGTTTGTTGTTTACACACCCATCTTCGTCTTTTGTTTTTGTGTAAATTCTCACTATATACATACATACATATATATATATATATATATATATATATATATACAAGAATAAGGGCAGGGAATCGTCAATTAATAATAGAATTAATAATTAACAATTTTGCCAAGTAGTTCAGTATGAAAAAACCTTTATCGGTAAAACCATTTATCATCATAAATATACAGGGATTAGCATTGAGTTGCTTCTCCAACATACTGAAAATCTAGAAATAGCAGTCAAAGAACTACTGATTCTAAACTACAAATTTTTCTCTAAATGGATGGCGATAATTTGTAGTTTAGAATCAGTAGTTCTTTGACTGCTATTTCTAAATTTTCAGTATGTTGGAGAAGCAACTCAATGCTAATCCCTGTATATTTATGATGATAAATGGTTTTACCGATAAAGGTTTTTTCATACTGAACTACTTGGCAAAATTGTTAATTATTAATTCTATTATTAATTGACGATTCCCTGCCCTTATTCTTGTATATTTTATATTTGATACCTCTAAGTTAGATGGTTAAACCGTAATCCCTCCACACGGGACTTTTTTTCATACGGGACTATTTGTGACGCACACGGAATAGATTTCTTTGAGGTGAGATGCCTGAACTCACTAACCGATGAATTCGTAAGTGCCTTTCTTATCGTTGATTTTTGGTGTCGCATGGCCAAAAATTACCATGAATTTTTTTAGAGACACTTTAAAATTTATCAGAATATCGGACTGAAGATTTGGAATAGAGAAATTTTCATTCTCTTAACCATGAAACGATCGTATCCGATTAACTAAAGACTTGTTTTGTTTATGTTTTTCCCTCCGGTTTTTTGTTCTATGTGTGCCATAAATATCGCCATCCATTTAGAGAAAAATTTGTAGTTTAGAATCAGTAGTTCTTTGACTGCTATTTCTAAATTTTCAGTATGTTGGAGAAGCAACTCAATGCTAATCCCTGTATATATATCATAATCGTCATCCTTTAACAGCCATTGTCCATGCTGGCATGAGTTGGACTGTTTGACCAGAGCTGGCACCTGGGGAGCTGCACCAGGTTCCAGTCTGATTTGGCATTGTTTCTTTGGCTGGATGCCCTTCCTAACACCAACCACTTTACAGAGTGTGCATATATGCATATATATATATATATATAGAGAGAGAGAGAGAGAGAGAGAGAGAGACTGTGTGCATATATGCATGTGCATATTTATATATATATACACAAACACACACACTTGAAGATGAATATCCACACAAAATAAAGCACAGAATCAGTGAGCAAAGTTGTTGTGAATTTAATATTTCAAGCACAATGCAGATATAATTTGTAACTGATATACTTGTCTGTGTCTTACTTCAAATATTACTCACATTTCAATAACCTACAGTAAAAGGAAATGACGAAATACTACATTGACATTGTTGCCATGCCAATCCAGAAAATATATTTTTTATGCATGTATGTATATACATACACATTGCACATATATATATATATATATATATATATATATATATATAGGCAGACGTTAAACGATGATGGTGATGATGATGATGATGATGATGATGATGATGATGATGATGATACAGAGGTAGTCTGCTCTCTCGGTGTTTGACCACTTCTTCTGGTTCGATGTGCTTCTTCCAAGTATGAGCACATAAGTGGCTTTTGAGTTCCAAGAGCTGTTTGAAATTTGCATCACAAATATTTGAAATAAGTCTCATCTTTACCTTCCAACAGCCATTAATCGGTTCCTTCACCATCATACCTTTCATTTCCGCCAAACGCCTCACCTGAAGCTAACCTTAAGTCATCAACAGACCTCTCTCCTTGATTCTCCTTCTAAGAATAACAACAATTGGGTTTCTATAACACTTCACGTCAGAAGGTAACATCTCTCTAGTGCCGCTGCAGCTGCAATAAAACATACCTGTGTCACTCTGTGAAATGGTTGGTGTTTGGAAGGGCATCCAGGTGTAGGAACCTTGCCAAAACTGAGATGTCTGAGCATGGGGAAGCCTTTCGGCCTGTCTACATGTACCGTAACCTATATGATTAGAATTGATTTGGTAAGACTGACCTGTCAGTCTGCTGTAGTTACTTCACCCTCTTCCTCCTTCAACTGACCCTACAAAGATTTTAGCATTCCAATGAATAATAAATAAATGAAAAATATGATGCTGATTGTCTGCTAGTGTGTGTGTGTGTGTGTGTTTGTGTATGTATGGGTGTAATTGTATGAGACTGTGTGTTTGTGTGTGTACATGTAACTGTAGAAGACTGTGTGCACGTAATTGTATGAGACTCTGTGTGTGTGTTCTTTTGGATGAACAAACAAGTGATAGAATGCTTGATTTTATTCTGTAGAATCTTCTTGGAAGTTAAAGATTCACTCTTTTCCTCCTTGTTTCAAATAAGAACAGACTTAACCCTTTAGCATTTCCTCCGACCATACCCAGCGCAAATAATCAGCCTGTTTTATATTCAAACCAGCAAGATCCAGCCTCTCACACTTACCCTATCATTCTAAAAAAATAAACAAGCACATCATTAAAATCTTGGAGCTATGAGACAATGCATGATTAATTACGTTTTACATTTGTCAGCGAAATCTGAATGCTAAAGGGTTAACTGGTAAGAACTCTTTAATCCAAACCAACATGGAAAACAGACAGGGGTTAAAGATGATGATGATGATTGGGGGAAGGAGGGGGAGGAGGCGTGGTGGTAGTGGTGGTGGTGGTAAGGAGGAGGAGGAGGAGGAGGATTTTCTCTTTCCGACAGACCATAAATTAAACATGGTTTCTTTCTTTCTTTATCAACATTTATGTCTGTGTGTTTATCTGTAAGTGAGTGAGCGTATGTATTGAGGTTATTTATGAATTGCTTCACTTTCATAAATGCCTGGAAAATATTTTCAACAACATTTTTGGATCTTCAGGTCCCAGGGAACAGAAATGAACTGAAAAAAATTAATTTTAGGCACTTGAGTCTGAGTTTAAGAGTAAATTGACTGAAATATTTCATCTCCACAATGGACTGTTTTCACGAAAATTACAGAGTTCATAACCTGAAAACACAGACAGTGAGCATAAGTAAATATATCACCATCATCATCATCGTCATTTAACGTCTGCTTTCCATGCTGGCATGGGTTGGACGGTTTGACTGAGGACTGGTGAGCCAGAAAGCTGCACCAGGCTCCAATCTGACTTGGCAGAGTTTCTACAGCTGGATGCCCTTCCTAACACTGACCACTCCGAGAATGTAGAGGTGCTTTTTACATGCCACTGGCACAAGGGCCAGTCAAGAGGTACTGGTGTCGACCACGCTTGAATAATGCCTTTTACGTGCCACTGGCACAGGAGCCAGTCAGGCAGCACTGGCATCAGCCACAACAATGACTTCACTTAACTCAACAGAGTGGGTATATTATCTGAAATTACCCATCAAGGCTGATTTTACCAATTGGTTTCATGCAATAAACTAAGTGCTTTTATCATTTCATCTGCACTATTGAGGCTACCCTGCAGTTTGCAGGGGTACAAATCCTATGGGAGGTGTGGGTGTCAGCTTCATGCTAAGGGATGAGGGAATTACTATGAGGTAGGGACAAGTAGGTTCCTGAGAGGGATCTGCATGGATTGTCACATCTAGGAGGGGAAAGAGTGAGAGAAAGAAAAAAAATGATCAGTAGAAACTGCAAGAGATAAAGGTGATGAAGAGCCTAGGTGGCACCACATGGTACAAGCTGAGTAGAAGGGGATAGGTGGGTAAGTGGTTTACAAGAGAATAAGACACCACCACTCCAGTTATCCCACCTACCCATATATATGAAGGGGTAACTCCAAATTACTCTCATCCATACCACTCTCTGACACACACTCACAAACCCCTCACACCATTCTTTCCATTTCCCTTTTATCACTCTCTTCTCCAACGCTGTCTGTTTGTCTCTTCACTAACACCTTCTGCCAACAACAGTCAACCTTTTCTTACAATCTTACTTTTGCTTCTCAAATTCCTCACCTGAAATTCTCACCTTTGCTCCTACTCTTCCTCTTCGATGTAGGACCACTTTTGTCTAACAAGCTACAAGGCAACCTCACCAGTGCAGGTGCTAGATGCAAAAAGTACCCAGTTATATTACATAAAGAGGATGATGCCAGGAAGGACAAACAGACATAGAAACGAGAGCAAAATTGAGAGATTGGAATGTCTGCCAATATGTTAGATTCTGTTGATCCAACCGACTGAGGCCAGTAGACACAAAATCATGATGGGAATGATCATATGTGTATATAAATATGGGTGTATACATACATACATACACACATGTGTATATGTTATATATGTATACATATATATACATATATATGTAGATTTATATTCATCTTTTTCAGTGTTTCAGTCATCACATAATTAAACACACAGATAAGCTATACATGAGTCTGTATATGTGTGCAAATATTTGCTTATACGTGCCTATAAATATATATTTATATGTATATATATGTAAGTATGTATGTATATATATACATTTAAATATATATATATATATATATATATATATATATATATATACAAACATACATATATGTGTGTGTGTGTGTATGTATATATATGTGTGTGTGTGTGTGTATATCATCATCATCACCAACATTTTCTATAAAGTTGTCATTATTGCAACCATTCTTCTGGTGACATTTCAATGAAATGCCACACAAAGAATGTCTGCTGAGTGTGAAATTTCAGTTATCGCTACTTTTAACGGTCAACTTAAATGAATATGACTATATCAAATCTTTTATTTATAATATACATTATATACCATACATCGAATATAACATACATGTGTGTGTGTGTGTATAAACGTAATTACAGGATAAAGTCATTAAAATTAATGAATTTTATCAGTGGGCACCATATAAAAACCTTTTAGGTAAACTACATATATAGAGATATATAATTGTACCCTCTACAATTATCTCTCTCTCTCTCTTTCTCTCTCTTCAGTGAATTCAGTAGACAGAAACTAAAAGAAGCCCATTGCATATAACGGTGTGTGTGTGTGTGTGTGTGTGTGTGTGTGTGTGTGTGTGTGTGTGTGCGCGTGTGTGTGTGTGTGTGCTGTCTCCTTGCCTTGAGTTTGTGTAACAGATGTAAACAAGTGCCACTCTCATACAAGCAGTGTCATTTCTTATCAAAAATTCTGTAGAACCGAACCCAGCCACAAGGAAACATTGCATTGCTTGAAAATAGGTGATTCTTGGCAACAAGAATAGCATCTGGCCTCAGGAAATCTGCCTCAACAAATTCTGTCTGACCCATGCAAGCATGCAAACAGGGACGTTAAAATGATGGTGGTGGTGATGATGATGGTGATATATAAAGCAGATTATATTTAAATTTGCCACCACCCTCCCCCCACACTATAATTATATATCTTTGTGATTTGTATGTAGATATATTTGGATAAATGGACACATAAACAAAGACTTCTTTTGGACACACACACACACACACACGCACACATTCATACACACACACATTCACACATACACACATACATACACACATACACACACACATTCACACACATACACACACACATACACACACACATTCACACACACACACACACACACACACACACACACTCACTCACACACACACACACATTCACACGCACACATATGCTTTTACCTGTATATATATGTGCACCTGTACATATTATTATCACCTGAGCAATTAGCTTTTATTAGCTGCATATATTCCTCCTCACAAAATTCCATAAGCTTAAATGCAGAGAAAGTAACTGCTTCACAATAATTTAATGTAATTCCTTCCTTTAATTTTAAACATCTACTTTAATGAATACTTTTAGACGTTCATTTATTCCAATTTGTTCGTTTTTACACCGAAATTAAGACAGGCTACAAATATTTAATGATATTTGTCTAACATCTAAAGGCCTACCCCTCCTCTCTCTCAAGTACTCTTCTATGATTATTGATCGTAACTTTTTTGCCTTCCACATAAACCAATGTAAGCTAAACAAATTTAATAATATTTAATGATATTTCCCTGACATCTGAATGCTTCTCCCCTGTTTCTTATAACTTTTCATTACTTTATACTAAATTCTAATATCCCATAGGTTAATAAATACTTTTGTTATTAATTTGCTTTACTCAAACCATACTAAGGCAGCTTAAATAAATTTAATAATATTCTTCTGATATCTCAATTTTTCTTTCCTATTTCTTGCTTAACAAAATAATATTTTATGAACATTTGTCCTAATTTCATTTCAGTTTTTATTCCAAATATTCTGAGAGAGACTAGAAAATTTAATAAGATTCTTATGAAATAGATTTAAATGAATGTCTCATTACTTTAAGTGAATTTTATAGTCTATAACTATTGGAGCTGGCATGGCAGCATGTTTAGGTAGCTTGCTTTCAAACTGGGGGGTTTCCGGTTCAAACCCACTGCATGCCATCTTGCGTAAATATCTTCCAAGTCTCGTGATAGAAACTTATTTAGATTTATTTCGGTTGTTTTAAAGTGTGTGTGTGTGTATGCAGGTAAACACACACACACACACACACACATATATACATTACTCCATGTAATGCACACTCTATTTGCCCAAATAGTGACAGTGGGGTCATGTAGTCTAGTGGTCAGGGGTGTTGGACTCATGATCCTAAGATTGTGGTTTCAATTCCTGGACTGGGTGACGCACCGTGTTTTTGAACAAAAACACTTCATTTCATTTTACTCCATTCCTGTCAGCTGGCAAGAGGCTAACATCCCATCCAGGGGAGGAATATATTTACCACAGAAACTGGGACACCGGCCATATGAGTCAATATGAGTCCAGAAAGATCTTTATCTATCCCATCCAAGTGATATATATATCATCTTTGTTGTCATCATCATCTTTGTCATCGTCATCACCAACTACCTTTCCATAGGTCAGATAAGACAATGCTGGAAAAGAGTTTTCTCCAACCAGATACCTGTCCTGGTGCAAAAACCTTCCCCTTTTTACGTTTTTACGTTTAACGTCCGCTTTCCATGCTAGCATGGGTTGATATATATATATATATATATATATATATATATATATATATATATATGCATATATATATATATATATAATATAATATAATATAAATAATATATATATATATATATATGAATATAAGCAACAGAGTGACTCAAGTTCTGAGAGTTTTGAGTGTTGGCACTTAAGACCTTGAGTGACTCTGTTGCTTCTGCTTATACTCATATTTTGAGTTTTGTTTTTCTTGTTTGCACCAACATACTCCTATATATATATTATCATCATCATCATCGTTTAACGTCCGCTTTCCATGCTAGCATGGGTTGGACGATTTGACTGAGGACTGGTGAAACCGGATGGCAACACCAGGCTCCAGTCTGATTTGGCAGAGTTTCTACAGCTGGATGCCCTTCCTAACGCCAACCACTCAGAGAGTGTAGTGGGTGCTTTTACGTGTCACCCGCACGAAAACGGCCACGCTCGAAATGGTGTCTTTTATGTGCCACCCGCACAAGCCAGTCCAGGGGCACTGGCAACGATCTCGCTCGAAAATCCTACAGGAGCCAGTCAGGCGGTACTGGCAACGGCCACGCTCAAAATGGTGCATCTCATGTGCCACCCGCACAAGAACCAGTCCAGGGGCACTGGCAACGATCTTACTTGGCTTGCCGGGTCTTCTCACGCACAGCCCATTTCCAAAGGTCTCGGTCCGTAGTCATCGCCTCGGTGAGGCCCAATGTACGAAGGTCTTGCCTCACCACCTCAGCCCAGGTCTTCCTGGGCCTACCTCTTCCACGGGTTCCCTCAACTGTTAGGGTGTGGCACTTTTTCATTATATATTATATATATCATACACACATATATTTATGAATCTATACATGCATAAAATTAGTTACAAGTCACATTAAACATCAAAAAACAAAAAGTTAGAAATTATATTTTCTATGAGCTGCAAATAGTTTTCTGCCATGCTGTGCTAGATCAGTTGGTTAAGTATTCAGATGGATTAAAATAAACTAAATCTATTAATCCTATTCCAAATCCACCCAGAGGGATTATATCGAGATATTGAATAAATTTCTTACATAAACATGTCCCAAAAATATCTGAAATATTTATTGAAATGTTACAGTTTATTGTATGTTTCAACCAGTTTATCACGTCTCACCTTGAAAAGTAGCCCCAAGCTAATCAAGGCCATGAAATCACCACCAGGTATTTTTTTGCATGAAATATGAAGAGACAAACAGCATCAACTGACAATGAATGTCAATTATGTGAGACCAAAATCACCAAGTAGACTGTTAAGTGGGTGGCATATTAGGAAGGACATCGACCTGTAGGTACCATACGAAAGCAGACAGTTGAGTTGGGGCAGCGTTTGGCCCCATCAGATTTTATCAAACCACCCAATTCATGTCAGCATGGAACCGGAACTTTAGATGATGATGATGATGATGAGGGTGAAAACTGAGGACATTAACCACACTATTGCCACACCAATTAGGAATGACGTGGAAGCCATGACAGTCTAGAATTGGGAAATATCAACTAGAAATAAAAGGAGAAACCCATTGAAAGTAATGGATGAAATAAATATGAGTGAAATCTAAAAAATCAACAACAGCAACCTAATTAAAATATGATGAACCTGATATTGTGAAAGCACAAGATGAGAACCAACTCTGGGGTAGAAAGCTGGTCGTTCTTTTGACAGTAATGCAGCCAAAAGAAATCCTGGAGAAGGAGGACATCTGTGAACAAGTGATGAGGAACATTATTCACATTATTTACATTTGACAGATATTTGTCCTCATCTTGTTTGTTAACACAACGCTTCGGCTGATATACCCTCCAGCCTTCATCTTGGGAAATTTTCAAACTTGGGTTCTCATTCCTAAGGTATTTTTCGATGTTGTTATTATTATTATTATTATTATCATTATTATTATTATTATTATTGTTCAGTAGTTTTATTTTTATAACGTGCTTTCACTTCACTACCGAGGGCAGCTCTGTGCGCCTTGGGTATGTGCTGTGGTTTGCTGTGGTGCTCTTATGGTTACTGTATTGAAAGTGTTTTGCGTAGGATGTGTGCAGTGCCCACAGCATAATTATGGCTGAAACAAATTAGCAGCAAATCGTTTATACTAAAAAGAGAAGGGAATTTGTGAGTAGCAAATGATAGAAAAGGACACTCACATCTCATTTGATTTTGTTGTTTCTTTAACTGAACACACCTAATCATGAGAGAAATCAGTAACAGAATTGTGTCAACAACCTATTAACTGGTTTGCATATATCTTGTTAAGATAAAGCCAGCCATGTTCTTTTGAATTAAAATCCATGTTACATTTCCTGGTGTAACTGTTACAATATACATAAAGGAAAATATATAGAAGGCATGGAAACGTGGTTAAGAGGTGTGAAGTTCAGCCCCACTGTGTGCCACCTTGGGTAAAGGTTTTCCACTACTGCAAAGGGCCAGTCAAAAGCTTTGGGAGTGAATTTGGTAGATGGAAACTGAAAGAAGTCCAGTGTATATATGTATATAAATGTATGTATATATGTTTGTGTGTGGATGTGTGTGCGTGTCTTCTGTGTGTATGTATATGTGTGTGTGTATGAACCCATGTATGTGGATACATGTTGATGTGGGTGTGTGGGCATGTGGGGGGTGGCATGTGTGTGTGTGTGTATGTGTCTTCTGTGTGTATGTATATGTGTGTGTGTATGTGTCTTCTGTGTGTATGTATATGTGTGTGTGCATGTACCCATGTATGTGGATACATGTTGATGTGTGTGTGTCTTCTCTGTGTGTGTCCATGTGTCCGTGTTTTGACTTTGTGTGGTTATTGTAAATACATACCTCCATCATAAGATCCATGTCACTTGTATCCAACCCTGCAATCCTTAATCAAAAAATATGTCCAGTCATGAGGAAATATTATCCTGGGGAGACGATTGGCAACAGGAATGGCCTTGGGAAATCAGCCTCAAATAAATTCCATCCGACTGATGCAGGCACGCAAAAGTAGACATTAAAACAATGACGATGACAATGACAATGATGACGCAAACGCTGACATTAATGATGATGATGATGATGATAAGCAGGTTACAAGAGCTCTAACTCTTCTGAATGGGTTCACTAAAGATGTTCCCTTTTTCAACAAGCCTAGATGAGGCACTCCCCAGCGGTAAGTGTCTGACCTCCACAGCATTGCATCATGTTTGTTTCCTGTCCCACAGAACAATATCAAGTTTTGTTGTGATTGCATCACGTTGCTAGCATTTTCAGATCATTTAACAACCTGCGTAATGTAAGACGATACCTCCTCTCTCTTTCTCTCTCATTCTCTCTTTTTTTCTCCTTTTCTTTTCCCATTCATTCACATCACCTGGACATATTTTGCTTCACTGCTAACCTGCATTGCTCAAAGGATTTTGGAAACATTCATCTCATTCATTTACACAGAATATTATTTGTACATGCATGTATGTGTGTGTGTGTGTGCGTATACGTCTGTGTGTACGTCTGTGTGTCTGCGTGTGTGTGTGTAATATTTATTATATACGTGTATGTGTGTGTGTGTGTGTGTGTGTATATATATATATATATGTATAAAATATGTATAATACATATATATATATATATATAAAAATAACATATATATATATATATATATATATATATATATATATGTATTACATATATATATATAATATGCTATATATTATATGTAAATATAAATTATATCATTATATATATATATATATATATATATATATATATAAACATCTGTTCTCTCACCTTGCTAAAATCATCTGTTCTATTTATTATAAATATATGTATATACATATATGCATGTACATATATATGTATGCA
>NC_142937.1:94479495-94496995 GCF_046866305.1 Octopus bimaculoides | reverse complement strand
GCCCAGGGCCAACCAAAGCCTTGAGATGGATTTGATAGATGGCAATTGAAAGAACTCCAATATATATATAAATATATATATATATATATATATATATATATATATATATTTATTTATATATATAGATATAGATATAGATAGATAGATAGATAGATAGATAGACATATGTTGTTGCCAGTAAGGCAACACTGGCAACAATCACGCTCAGATGTGCTTTTAACATTCCACTGGCACGAGTGCCAATCAGGTGGTTTTGTCATTGGCCACGCCAGCATAGCCACGGTAATAATGCATATATTATCAAATCTTATATCTATAGTGATAATGTCTATACTGTACAGCGACGGTAATTATGTATTTAATTAGATCTATTTAATTAGATCTATAGAAATAGTGTACATATTACTAGATATGACATTGAAAAGAGAAAGTGGAGAAGTAAGGTACGAGATATTATAACCACAGTAATAATGTATATATTAATTGCCTTTGAAATATGTTGGGATCAAGCCAGTAGTGCTGCTGGAATTTGAGCACATTCCACAAGACACTCTACGTAGCGAAGCAACTAAGATAACCCTGATGACAAGAGATAAATCCAATGAGGAAAGTAAAAGAAAAAGATACACATCCCGTGTGGTAAGTATATGTAAATAAATTACAAACATAACAACAAACATATGAATGCTTGAAACAATAAATATCCGTTTTAAGCAACAGATTTAAAAGTTAGAATGCTGGAAGAAAATGCTTCTCTCCAAATTATCGCATTTGCTTGTGTATAATTCATATCCCTATTTCAGAATTAAATCTTGGTACAAATTCTGTTTTTCTTTTATAGTTTTAGCTTTGCCCCATTTATAAGTCACACCTCAGCTTTATCAGGTAAAAGCAGGTGTTAAAACATTGAGTTATACATGAGTAAATAAAAAAACTATCTTCAAATCTTCTACAGGGCAACATGCAGTAACAATATAGAAGTGGATGAAGATACACATTGAAGAAAAAGGTTTTACATCCAGTTTTCAAATGCTAGCATGAGTGAAACGTGTGTGTGTGTGAGCGTGTGTATGTGTGTGTGTGTGTGTGTGACACTGTGTGTGACATTGTGTATGAGTATGTGTGTGTGTGTGTGACTCTGTGTGTGGCTGTATGTGTGTGTGTGTGTGTTTGTTCCCATCACTACCACGACCACCACTTGACAACCAGTGTTGCTATGTTTACATCTCCGTGACTTAGTAGTTCAGCAAAGAAGACTGGCAGAATAAATACCAGACTTCAAAAAAAAGGTACTGGGGTCGATTTGTTCAAGTAAGCCCTTGAAGAAGGTGCTGCAGCATGGCCGCAGTCCAGTAAGTGAAACAAGTAAAGCGACATCCAGACTGTGTCAGCTAAAGCTGAGGCCACAACAACAAATGCTTTCTATGGCAGAATTAAAGAAAGAAAGTCTTTGAGATTATCAAATTTTAAATTAAAAGCATTCGGATGCCTCTGAAGAAATGACAAGATGACAAAACAACGAGATGGAATGGTAAGTTGAGTAGGAGATTCAAATTGAGATAATGCAGAAGCCATACAACACCAGAAGCGTTTGGGCATCAACTGAAATGAAACTTGGTGTGAAGCTGCGCAAACGTAAATAAAATTAATATCTTGAATAAAAATGGGAAAACAAAACAGAATATTTAAATTGATTGCAATAGCAAGAATTTTATCTATGCCATTAATACATTGCCATAATATGTGTGTCAGTTATAGGTGTCAGACATAATATATTTGGTTCTTTAGTACTAAACTGGAATGTTACAGGCCTAAATTCTATAACACTAAACACTAAAAACCTAAAAGAAAATGTCACATACTCCATAATAAATATGACACCTGATAGCTGTATGTCCATTGAACAGAGATTGTTATTGTTGCTGTTGGTGGTGGTGGAGGCGGAGAAAGAAACTAATAAGGACCCCAGGGAACTGTTTAACCCTGCTGATACCAACTCAGTTGAGAAAACTCCTAGTTCCATGAGGAAAAATTCGTTTTACAATGACCTAAATAAAATCTTGGCATCAAGATTTCATATTAATTCGTGTTCCAAATATTTGCTTAATAATGACAAAATTCTGTTGTGTCTGGCGAGAGTCATTCTCTTTTGATGCCTTATAATTTAACACACTCATCGGTAAAATTTCCACTTATTTCTTTTTTACTGAAAAAGTTGCAAGACACAATGAAAATTTTAGGGAAATAAAAAAGAAATAAGAGGAAATCGAACCGGTGAGTATGTTAAATAATAAGGCACCAAAAGAGAATGACTCTTCTCAGACACAACAAAATATGTTTCAACACACAAACTCACATAAAGAATCGTGCAAACCAAATCCAAAAACGAAATGACAAAATTATTTTATTCATTTCTTCATTATTAAAAAAAATCAATTGAAATGAAGACAAGTGTATTATTTTTTCTACTCTAGGCACAAGGCCCGAAATTATTGGGGAGGGTGCCAGTCGATTAGATTGACCCCAGTATGCAACTGGGACCTAATTTATCGACCCCGAAAGGATGAAAGGCAAAGTCAACCTCGGCAGAATTTGAAGTGTCCTCTGCTATCGCTCTGGGCTGACCAAAACCTTGGGAGTGGATTTGGAAAATAGAAACTGAAAGAGGCACATTGGTTGTGTGTGTGTGTATTCATGTGTAGCCTTGTTTTGACACTACGTGATGGCTTTAAACGAGCATCACCATCATACAAGCAGGCAGTGTTGTTCATTGAGAAATATGTCTGGCCAAGGGAAAACAGGTGAGGGTATCTGGCAGTTTAAAAATCTGCAGCAACTAAATCTCTCTAACCCATGCAGGCATGGAAAAGTGGATGTTAAATGATGATGATGACAGGACAGAAGTGGGAATCTTTCAAATGTGATTGACCAAAAATATAGAAAGGGACAGAAGAAAGAGTTGTCAATAAGGGACTCACGGGAAACACCCTGACGAACGGAAGTAAGAGCCGTCAGTAAGGGTCTTACCGAAAATATCCAAAACGTGGAAAGCAGAAAGTTACCAATAAGAGATGCTAATTGTTATAAACATTTTTAAAATTTTGAAATTTCAATATTAAAATATTAATTTTTATTCTTTGTTTATGGCCGCAGTGACATGATGAAAAATTAATTAGAGCCACTTAAAGGTTAAACAAGTGTAGATAGCTGGATTGGTGAAGACAGACCAAACTAAATAGGAAATTGCAATAATTATTAAATTGTTGATTAAGCATAATGAATTTTCTAATTTATAATGTATTAAGTTATGAGAATATTAATGACAGAAAATATTAATAGAAGGAATATTAACTGACAGATGGGGAAAGAGAGGGGAGAGAGGGGACCAATGAGAGAGAGGAAGAAGAGAGAAAGTGAGTGAGTGAGAGAGAGAGAGAGGGGGGAAGAAGAGAGAAAGAGAGTGAATGAGAGAGAGGGAGAGAGATGAGTGAAATGTAATTATTAATAATATAATTATGTAAGTCATCTAGCTTTAGTGAAGATTATCTAAAGTGTTAGAGGTTTATCCAGGGTGGGAGGGGAGTGGCAGTAGTAATGGTGGTAGTGGTGGTGGTGGTGGTGAAGGAAGTTGTGTTGCTGTAGTTAGTTGATGGCGGTGGTGGTGGTGGTGTTTAATTGTACAGTGAGTGTAACCAGGTTGATGACCTGAGCATATCAGTTTTTAGTTCAATTCCTGACAAAGGCAGCAACTTTGTCTCTAGGGCAAATAAAAGAAATACCAGTAATTTAACAAGGTCTATATTCAATTAAATATGGCAGACAGGCAGGCAGACAGACAGGCAGGCAGGCAGGCAGACAGGCAGGCAGACAGACAGGCAGGCAGGCAGACAAAGAGAGAGATAGAGACATATACACATACCAACAGACAGACAAGCAGACAGGCAGGCAGGCAGACAGGCAGGCAGACAAAGAGAGAGATAGAGACATATACACATACCAACAGACAGACAAGCAGACAGGCAGGCAGGCAGACAGGCAGGCAGGCAGACAGGCAGGCAGACAGACAGGCAGGCAGGCAGACAAAGAGAGAGATAGAGACAGGGAAAGAAAGACAGCGAGACAAACAGACAGAAATAGAGAGATAGGCAGGTGTACAGGCACAGGTGTGGTTGTGTGGTAAGTAGCTTGCTTACCAACCACATGGTTCCAGGTTCAGTTCCACTGCCTGACACCTTGAGCAAGTGTCTTTTACTATAGCCTTGGGACGACCAAAGCCTTGTGAGTGGATTTGGTAGACGGAAACTGAAAGAAGCCCGGCGTGTGTGTGTGTGTCCAACATTGTTTGATAAACAATGCTGGTGTGTCTGCATCCCCGTAACTTAACAGTTTGGCAAAAGAGACCGATAGAATAAGTACTAGGCTCACAAAGAATAAGTCCTGGGAGTCAATTTGCTCAACTAAAGGCAGTGCTCCAGCATGGCTGCAGTCAAATGACTGAAACAAATAAAAGAATAAAAAGAATATATATACATATATATATATATATATATATGCACAGACATATAAACTTCTTTTAATCTATACCACATCACTTGTGGACATTGACTCCAATTTAAGAGCGAAGTTCCCTCCAGGCTCTGCAAGATGACATTGAGCACTCCAACTGTAAAACAGTCCTGTTCCCTGCATAAGTTTACAAGCATATGTCACACAGGACTGACCGCTAAGACCGAATGTCCCCCACAGGGTTATAGAAATAGCGTACAGTGACAGGCTGACCTGTGCGATGGGAATCTCAGCTCCTGTCTTATTCCTTTAAAGTCTTGGACTATGACTATGGTACCTGGAATTGGCATACCTCTCCATCCCACCAAGGTCAAGGTCATTGCACGTCACTGATGACCTTGACTGCACAGATGACTTTGCACCTGTCTCACATTCAATCACAATTGCTGAAACTCTCCTCACAAACCTGGAGTCAGCTGCCAATGAAGTTGGATTGACAGACAGGCAGACTGGCAGACAGACAGGCAGATACGCAGACAGGCAAAAGTAGACAAGACAAGACAGACAGGTAGGAAAATAGAGGCAGATGGATAGAGATATAGACAGGCAGATAGGCAGAGAGAGACAGAGAAACAGACAGACAGACAGACAAAGAAGCAGGCAGGCAGGTAGGTTGGTTGGTAGGTGGTGGTGGTTAAGGTGGGTGGTCGGATGAATAAATGGGTCTAGAGGTAGATAGGGAGATAGGTAAGCATGAAGGTACATAAGTAGGAGGATAAGCAGACTGCTGCTTAGTAGAAAGACAGATAGACTGGTAGATACACATATATATATATACAATCTGCCAATATGGGAAACAGACACGTGAGTGTGTGTGTGTGTGTGTGCGCGCGTATATGTATATCATCATAATCATCATCATCATTATCATTATCATCATGATTTCGTTCCACTTCTCCATACTTGTATGGGTCAGGTGGAATTCATTGAAGCAGGCTTTCTACAGCCGGATGCCTTTCCTCTCACCAACCCTCACCTGTTTCCAGATAAGGTTAAATGTCGCCAAGGTCGGACATGTTTTTCACACAAGACTTGAAACAACATCTCTTGTGTGGCAGAGATGCACATTTACAACCATTACGGGACATCAAGTCAAGGAGACACACAAGCACACACACTGTATACATATATGATTGTCCAGCTTCTCTTAGTTCCATCTCCACCTACCGAATTCACCAATGAGGCTTTGGTCAGTTCAGGTCTATTGTAGAAGACCCTCACCTAAGATGGCGTCCAGGGCAACAGAACCTGAGAGAGCATGTGGTTAAAAAGCAAACTTCTCAAGTACACAGCCACACCTGCATGTAAGGCATGTCTGTATATACATGTATATATATGTATATACATGTGTATATATATGTATATACATGTGTGTATATATATATATATATATATATATATATATATATATATATATATATATATATAGTTAAAATAAGCAACAAGGATATCCAAAGTTAATGCAGTACAGTTGTTTCATGCGACTCCATTTATTTAAGCAATGTGAACATTACATCAAATGTAAAATGCAGAACAATCCTTGTTGGATATCCTTGTTGCTTATTTTGACTTTAATTACCTTATTTTGAAACTGTATGGATAATACCATACTTAATTCTGGTGCCGAAACTTAAGTATCATATTCACCTGAATATATATATATATATATATATATATATATATATATATATATATATATATATATATAGATATAGATATAGATATATAGACATAGATATAGATATAGATATACACACACACACACACACACACACACTCATTCATACATACACATATGTATATGCATATCTATAAGTTTATAAATAAACTGCAAATATAACTTCTCACTTTGCTCTCTCTCCTCCTCTGTTTCATCTTCTGCTAACCAACACACTTTATCTCTCCCTCTCTTTCTCTCCCAACTCACTCACCCACTTACTCACTCTCTCCCTGTCCTGCTCTCATTCACAAACTACTACCACTCAAAGACCAACCACCACCACCAAAGACCAAATTCCTGCACAGCTAACAAAATACACAATCCATCCTCTCACACGCTGCACCACAAGATAACTGTTAGACGTTTTCCAATTCCATCTGTTTACATATCTCTTCCTTCACTCATCACTTTATCACATCAGATCATCTTTTTTCTTACTTATACTTATTTCTTTTTTCTTGGGTTATCTATCTATTATATAATTTGTTTATTTCTCTCATAATTACGGCCTCTACTCACCTCTAACAACAACAACAACAACAACAACACTGGTTGCTGTTTACTTGGTATAAAGCCATAATGTTTTTTTTTCTGTTTTTCTTTTCAAATTATGTAATAATGTGCGTCTAAGTAGATTGACTGACACCAATACACAGCAGGTACTTCTATTGACTACGAAAGTAAACAAAACAATTCTAGATCACTTGACCTCTTGGACTGTCCTTCTTCGTTATTCAAAGCAGAAATAACAGCCAACACTTCCTCCAATTACACTCTGCAGTATTGAGAAGAGAACTCATTGGCTAATGCAGTGTTGCTGAGGTCAATCTGCCACAATGATGCTGCTGTCTTCAGAGTGATTGCTGCAGATGTTCCTGTTGCAATCACTGAGGATGTCTCCATGATTGTAGAGTGCGTGAATGACAATGGCACCCTGGGGGAGTTACCTCAATCCTTTCTATATTAACCAAAATGAAGTAGATTGACAAAATTATTTTTTGAACCTGTTGAAGACACACAAGATGTTGAAATATCGTTCATTAGATGACAATGGCACTTTTCTTTTAATTTTGATTCTATATCTTCTGGAGGAGTCACCTCAATCCTTTATATATTAATAATAATAATAATAACAATAGTAATAATAATAATAATAACAGGACTTAACAGTACAGGGTAGGTTATATAACTGACATAAAGAAAATGAGTCGTTTATTTTATATGGATTACTTATGGCAAAGACAACGATGAGCTTGAAGGCCTATTACATACAGTGAAAGCATTTAGTGATGACATTGGGATGGAGTTTGGTCTCAACAAGTGTGCCAAGACCACTTTCAAGAAAGGTGAGTTGAAAACCTCAAATTCAGTCATGTTAGATGTTGACACAGTTACAAAAGAACTTGAGCAAGAACAAACCTATAAATACCTCAGAATAAATGAAGGTTCTGGCATTCAGCATGCAAGCATGAAAGAGAAGATCAGGAAGGAATGTTACAGGAGAGTATTAGCAGGTCTGAAATCTGAGCTGAATGCATGTCACAAGATGTAAAGTATAAATTCCTTAGCAGTTATAGTTGTGACTTATAGCAACAATGTGTTGAACTGGAATATCAGTGAAGTAAAGAAAAGTGACAGAAAAATACGTAAGCTGCCAACTTGTAATAAGATGCACCACCCAAGGGTAGATGTGGCTCGTCTTTATTTTCCGTGAGCCCAAGGAGGTCAAGGCTTGATCCAGTTTGAACTTTCTTATGAAACCACTACAACTGGACTGGCCAAATATCTTGAAACAACTAACAACTAGAGGCTAAAATTCATTGAAAATCATGAGAGTCATATAAAAAAACTTTCATTTGCAAAACATTTGCTGCTGGTCTCCTGTACGATACACAAGCAGAATGGCAATCAGGGAAGTAGAGAAACTGTTGTTGTGAAGAAAAGAAAATTAATGGCAAAGCAAACAAGTGCATGGACAATTGGCTGATACATTATTTACATTATTTACATTTGACAGATATTTGTCCTCATCTTGTTTGTTGTTAACACGTTTTGGCTAATATATCCTCCAGCCTTCATCAGGTGTCTTGGGGAAATTTCGAACCTGGATTCTCATTCCTAAGGTATTTTTCGATGTTATCATTATTATTATTATTATTTAGGTCACTGCTTAGAATCAAACTTGGAATCTTGGGGTTAGTAGCCCGCACTCTTAACCACTACAGAGTTGGCCAATATCTATACTAGTTAGAATGTTGGTATTATAAAACAAAAACTGTTGAGAAGTGGTATAGCCATCAACCTGAGGGAGAAAATGTCACAATTCTTTGGGACTTTCCAGTGCAAACAGACGGAACCTGGGTGGAATATAAAGGAAAACAGGAAACAGTGCAGGATTTACAATAAAGGATGAGATCAATGGTGGTGGCGGCAGCAGTGGCAGTGGTGGTGGTGGTGGTGGTGGTTGTTGTGGCGGAAGCAGTGACAGTTGTGGCAGTAGTGGTAATGGCGGGGGCAGCAGCGGATGCGGTAGTGACAGTGGTGGCGGTGGTGGTGGTGGTGGTGGTAGTGGTGATGTTGACGATGGTGATGGTGATGATAATTATCACTCGTAAGATGTTATAATTCTATCCAGTTACGAGATCCTGTGTCTAGTTTTGAACAAGACAACATCATATAAATATAAAGACTGAACCATTATCTCCCTCACCAAGGTCATGCTGACATCCCTACTGATATTTTGGATTGTGCTACAACATTCCCACTTAGTCTCCTCCTCCTGCTATTGATTAGTAATGCAGTTATTTTGGTTAACTCTTTCACTCTACATTCCACTCTAATGTCCATGGATCCACACAATCTCACTGATTGTCTCCACAGCTCCACACCATTCTCTCACAAACAGTATCCATGGATCTATTCGACAATCTTACTCTAATATCTCTGGATCAACAACTCTATCTCACCATCTTTTAGTAGCATCAATGGATTTATACCACCACCTTTCTAATAGTATTTATAAGTCTAAACTACTATCTCACCACGTTATAACTAGTACTACAGCACTATTGTACTAACTGTATCTATTGATCTATATCATTATCTCGCTATAGTATAACTAATACTACACCTCTATCTGACAATAGCATCCTTAGATTTATACCACTGTCTCCCTATCATATGGTATTTTAATATAACATAGTATAGTAACTCCTTATAATATTGTACCTTTCCATAGTATCTCTGGATCAACATCACTGTCTCACCATATTCTAATACCTCTATCCATCTATCCTCACTTATCACAGGTGTTTCGTTAGGAAAAGATCAGTGATAAATGAATCACCTTGATGTACTTTGTAAATGGAATAAGTGGTAGATTCGTTGACACAAAACTTGAGACCCTCAACAGTGAAACTTGTGACCCACTGTTACATATTTTCTTCATCATTTCAACCTTTCCTTTTACATACACTTGTCTGCATCATTTGCTAAGGTTGGGTACCTTTATATGTTCCCTTGTTCACTGAAACCCTGTGTTGATGAGTATCACTACAAAAATCTGAGTAAAAAATACTCAGCCTCACAGTACAGTTGAGTGAACACAAGTGCTGCTGAGTGCATTCTCGACAGCTGAGCATTGGGGTGTTTCCTGGGGTGCATCTTTCTGGTACCAGTAGAATCTATGACTGGTCACTGATACAGGTTATTACAGACCAATCCATGATAAGTGTAACATGGTTCATAATGGAGCATACCATTCATCAGTGATGAATAAATCAGAGATAACCAAAGCTACGTGTACCACACCATCATCTGTCCACTTTATCCCTGGATCTATTCCACAATCTCTCTAAGATAGTTTACTTGTCAAATTTCACAATGGCCCAGACGCATGCAAAAAACTAGTGAATGGGGTTTTCCATAATGAGAAAGAGTTGTGTTCACATCCGATTTGTTCTCTTGCTATGACACAATATATCTAGTGGCAAAATGAAGAGTGTAGTGGGTGCTTTTATGTGCCACTGACACGGGTGCCATTTGCTTGACACCAGTATCTGCCATGAATATGTATTGATATATATATATATATATATATATATATATATGCATACATACATATGTACATACATATACATATATATACACATGCATATATAGGTACAGGACACCACAGAATGTAAACAACATGAAATATGAAAACAGGGAATACAAACTTTTGTGAACAACGAAAGAAAAAAATGAAAACAAGACAAGTAACATAAAAAACCCGCCCTTCATCAGTTCTCGGCTGTTTTTCTACTTTGTATTTCAGGCAATTAATGACATATATATATACATATATATATATCATCACCATCATCATCCAGTGTTTTAAATCTGGGTTTTGTCCCCATTAACAGGAGTGGCTGGATCTACCTCAATGCCATAGCAACCAAGGTAAACAGGTGCAGCCCACCCTATCCTTTGGGCTGGCTTGTGCCTATTCTCCTTTGCTATCAAGAGGCTTTTTGGAGCTGGATTTTCTATGGGAAGCATGCCCTTGCTTACCTCTAACCTCAGTTTCTAGACATTAGTGGTTCTGAGACCAAGGCCTCTACCACAATTTATACATATATATATATATATATATATATATATATATATATATATATATATACACACAAACACACACACACACATGCATATATGTAAATATTACCTTATACAGAAACAGGTGAGGGTTGGTGACAGAGTAGAAAATCTACCCCCAATGAATTCTGTATTCTGTATGATCCACACCAGCAAGGAAAAGTGGATGTTAACAATGATGATGATGATGACATATGTGCGCATGAGTACATATGTATGCAAGTGTGTGTGTCTGTGTGTATGCATGTGTGTGTCTGTGTGTTGTCTTCAACTTAAACATACAATTTTGCTTCAAACTGTTAAGTGGATAATGTTGTTATTTTTAAGCAAACCAGTATTCCAGAGAGAAAATAACTCTATCACTTCTCTCTCTCTCTCCCTCTCTCTCACTTATTCACACACACACACACACACAAGTACTCGTACACTCATAAAACACGCACATACATACACACCCACACATTCAACAATGATACACAAAGCCGAGATGGTTTTTAAACAATGGTTAAATAGTAAAGCCTCTGGCTCCTCACTATAAAATTAATCAGACTTATTCTACGATATGTTGAATTGTGGTACCATTCCCCAACAAGTATTCTTCTATTGTTTATCTGTAGAAATGGAGAAGGAAAAAACCTTGGAATCTAACGATGCCAAAGGGAAAGACGTCTCTCCATTATTTACTTTGCTACTTTTCAATAACGGTAACTAATCTCTGATTTTAATCTCTCTATCTCTCTTTCTCTCCCACTTTTTCTTTCTTTCTCTCCCACTTTCTCTTTCACTCTCTCTCTCTCTCTCTCTCTTGCTCTCCCTCTCTCTTTCTCTTTTACTTTCTCTCTCTCCCTCTTTCACTCGCTTTCTCTCCCTATCTCTTTCTCTCCCTCTCTCTTACTCTCTCACTCCTTCTTTCTCTCCCTTTCTCTCCTTCTATCTTTCTCTTTCACTTTCTCTCTCTCCCTCTCCCTCTCTCTCCCTTTCTTTCCTCTCTCTCTCTCTCTCTCTCTCTATCTCTTTCACTCTCTCTCTCTCTCTCTCTCTCTCTCTCACCCTCTTGTTTCTGTTTTAGATATGGCGCTATTCAGAGGATGTTTTCTTCCTGGAGACAAACTTATGAAAAAGAAAAAGAAGAAAACCAAAGCAAAAGAGAGAAGAAAAAAAACATTGCAAATGTCTTGGAAAATTCTTTGTTTGCCAAATCTGATTCAGATTAACGACAGTCTTTCTGGAAATTTTGGTTTCACTCGGTGCTCTAAGACAGTCCTGGTCTTTGCTTTGATCACAAACACAATCAGTGTGAGCGAAAGACAGTATAGTGTCAATTGGAACAGTCTAGAGGGAAGGTCATGGAATGGCAGAAAGAGGAGAATAACAGACTAAATATCTGGTGAAGGCCCCTGGCCCAATGGTCAGGCTGTGGCACTCATGATTGCAAGATTCCAAGACCAGGCAGTGGATTGTGTCCTTCACCAAGACTCTCTCTCTCTCTCCTCTCTCTTACTCTTTCATTCCTTCTTTCTCTCTCTTTCTCTCCCTCTCACTTTCTCTCTCTCCCCTTTTTACATTGCTCCAGTGCCTTCAGCCGCGAATGGGTAACCCTTTGACACACTCGCATCCATTCAGAGAAAGAATGTTGTGTGTCTTGTCACTTAGACGCCATAGGAACCAGGTGACTTTTACTAAATACCTAGTGGTATTTCCCGCTGCCCTTTATATTTTGAGTTTTAATTGTGCAATTGGCTGGTTCTGTCTTTCATCACATATAAAGTACCAATAATATACATGGGTCTCTTGAAGATATCCTTTCCAAAATCTACAGTCCTGTGCCAAAAGTGGAGAGAGAGAGCAATAGATTGCTATGGTCTTGTCTTACCAACAACCCCAAACACCGGCACCCTGGCATTCACTTTGACGAGGACTTAGAATTATATGAAGGAAAGATAACCTGGAAATCGCGAAACACAGATATTGTTTTGAGCTGGGTTGGGGTGCTAGATTCCCTTGTTCAAAAATATAAGGGCACAGGTCGTGTTGTATAACCAGCTGGCCTGATAACCAAAGAGATGGCGGCATGGGTTTCCGCCCTGACATCTGAAACTCAGAGTTTTATCATGGCTACCGAATAATTGTCACATATTATTTACAGATATATATATGTGTATGTATTTTTTGTTTTATATATATATATATATTTCCATCTACCAAATCCACTCCCAAGTGTTTGGTCAGCCAGAGGCTATAGCAGAAGACACTTGCCCAAGGTGCCACACAGTGAGACTGAAACCAGAACCACGAGACCCAAAAAGCAAGCTTCTTACCACACAGCCAAACCCAGCCACAAAAACATTCTCCTGACATATTTTCCCTCAGCCTTATTCCTGTTATTCCTAATCGTCATCACATCCCCCCCCCCCCCGCCACTTTTTGTCTCTGTGTCTGTTGATTAAACTTAAATCCTGACAGCTGAGTAGATTAGAACACCATTATTTGTGAGACCATATTGTAGTCGCATGTTGAAGGATCCCCCTGAGGGGTTTTTCATCAGTCAACTTGTCGAGTGGTCAGTTCCATGACCAGATATTCAGATAGTCGCGTGGACACCACTTGGATATTATTGTTACTGTGCTATTCTAATAATATAATATTCAAAACTGTTTGACTCTCAGTGTATCAGTCTGCCTATCTATCTCTCTCTCTCTCTCTGTCTTTCTGTATCTATCTATCTATCAATATGACACAGGTACTTTCTTTTATCAACCCCTCCTCACCCCTCAAAGGATGCAAGGCAAAGTTGGCCTCAGCAAGATTTGAACCCAGAATGGAAAGAGATGACACAAAGCATCTTGTTCAATGCTCTAATGACTCTGCCAACTTGCTTCGTTAAAAGTTGTTTCTAATTAAGGAAGCTATTTTGAGGGAAGAGAGTTTAGTCGATTACATCAACCTCAGTACATGACTGGTATTTTATTTTATCAAAAAGACAGCATAAAACAAGAGGATAGGAGGAAAAGGACACAGAACGCTTGTATCACGTAGCCAAGTTGAAACGGTGTTTCTTGAGGCTACATAACAGTAACATTCTTCCCTTTCCTGGGACTTCCATATTAAGTTGGCAACAAGCCATCACTGTGTCATTTGTTGTTTTGTTATGGAAGATGAAGAGAATAAATGTGTGAGCGGAAGAGAGGGGTCAGGAAGAGAGAATGGGAGTAAGATAAATAAAACGTGTGAGAGAGATTCCGTATTTACTCGTGTATAAAACGCACTATTTAGACTTGATTTTAAGTGGAAAAAATTAAGGTGCGACTGACACACGGGGCAAAGCGGATATCAAGCTTGAATACGAAATGAAAAAAATTGGTACCGAAATTTGACAGAAAATTAGGGTGCGACTTATATAAACGAGTGTAAATATGGTAGTTGCAGTGTGTGTGTGTGTGTGTGACCGGGAGTTGTAAAGTCTTGGAACTGGCTTGCTTACATCAACAACAACAACAACAGCAGCAAAAAATATGTTTGGAGTTGGTGAGTAAAGGAGCCGGTTGTATCGACCTCACCACATCAGTGCTACTTCATTTGATCGAACCCTGAAGGATGAACCAAAAAAAAGACAGCAGCTGGAATTGAAATCAGAACAAAAAGAACTACGGCTTCGGCGCTCTACCAAACACTGCTGTCATCATTAACAACAACAACGACGACGACGACATCCATGGCAAATACGAGTCAACAAGGAAGTCTTCGTGTGGTCGGTCCATCTGCCAGAAATAGCAGCCAAATTTCCCACTTATCACGCTACATAACACATTGAGATATATATATATATGCGATGGTCACGGCTGGAGAGTCTTTGGTCATCGATGTAGTTCATTCAGGAGTGACTTGGTCTGAACAACAAGCAACAACAACAACAACGGTGACAATGTTTGCACCAGTGCCAACAATAACTGCAGTGACTGCAGTAATAGCTGCAGCAATGTCTGAATTGTAACAACACCAACAACAACATCGAGAAGTGAAACTTAGTACGACTAAACTAAAACATCAGCAGCAGCCGAAGCAATCGCAGCAGCAGCAGCAGCAGCAGTAGCAGTAGCGGTGGCGGTGCCGGTGGCGGTGGCGGTGCTGGTGGCGGTGGTAAACTTAGCCGAAGCTGCAGAGAGAAAGAGATGGGCATTTCTGCACCGTTTAGCCTGGTTGGGAGTCGCACGGCAGAAGTGGGGAGGCGGCCTCAATACAATTACATAAGTTCCGAAATCAGTTGGTACCCATCAGATCAGATCGAGAAGAAACACACCCATCATCACCATCATCATATGTATATGTATGTGTGTGTGTGTGTATATATATATATATATATATATATATATATATATATATATATATATATATATATATATACATAGATATGCATATATATATGCACATCTATGTGTATATATATATATATATATATATATATATATATACATAGATATGCATATATGTATATACACATATATATGCATATATACATGTGCATATATATATATGCATAGATATGTATATATATATGTATGCATATATATGTATATATATACATATATATATGTATATGTATATATGTATATGTATATATATATATGCATATATATGTATATATATATATATATATATATATGTATATGTATATATATATATATGTATATGTGTATATATATATATATATATATATATATATATATATATATAGATATATGTATGTATATATATACACATATATGTATGTATATAAATACATATAGATATGTATGTATATATATATATATATATATATATATATATATATATATATATATATATATGCATATATATGTATATATATATGCGAGTAAAAATAAATACAAAAAAGGTGGGTTTTTTTGTATGATTGTGTATAGAGGAATATATTATTTTGTTTAAAAGAGTTCCAACACTGTCTGTTTTTTATGTTTTATTTATATTCCTGCAGAACCAATGTGGGATATAGAATATGGAATATGCAATATATAATATAATATGATATACACACACACACACACATATGTATGTATGCATATATATATATATATATATATATATATATATATATATATATATATATATATATATATATATATATATATATATCCCTGAAAAACTTGAAATGTAGAACTTCATCCAAAATAATTCTTCAGAGCCATGATGCTTTCAGAGTGTTTAGTAAGAATCGCAGACAACAAACAGGCAGAGGAGGAGAAAAAGACCACCAAGGCACGGTACCCACGGGAAGACATGAAGGCACGTTACCCACATTCAGGTACCACCGAATAAGATCGGGGTCAAAGAACTTTTACAAGGTGCGGGTCTTTGGGTAACTGCTTCACTTATCAGGGTGTTAGAAGCAAAAATAGTAGCGGTGAGGTCATATTAAGCTGATGATGGAAGGGGCAGTGCCGTATATTTAATAGCACCATCAGGCATTGTAAGAACCTATACCATATATACGATCTAGACAACAACAACTATAACAACACCAACAACCATAGCCATAGCCATAGCAACAACAACTCAACCGACAACAACTAGGACTGTATCAAGGATCATAACAAAAATAACGATCGACAGAACAACATGAAACATATCCCGGGTTAAAGTTTTTTGGTCAGAGAGGGAGGGAGAGAGAGAAGGACAGGCAGACATGGTTAGGAAGGAAGGAACCCTACGTAGACACCTAAAGTATCCACTTAGTGGCCACCACATTGACTTATGTCTTTTAGTCGTCAAAGAAGCCAGTTTCCTTTCTCGATAAAGGCACGAACACCAAAACATCACAGAACTACCTCTTCCTTGTAAAGTATGACATATCTCGAGTTAAGGATACAAGGCCGATCGCTTGTATTTCTAATAATATCGATTTCTAATATTGGTCGAAAGCCACACATTTTGTGCGGAGAGAAAGGAGGGGGTACAATCGATGATATCGATTCCAGTACTCGACGGATACTTTATTTATTGATTTCAGGCCTTAAAGGCAAAGTTTACAGACCTGAACAGGATTTGAACTCAGAACAAAAAAAAGAAAAGAAATGCAGCTAAATTCCGTAAGACATATTGTCCGACGCTCTTTCGTTTCTGCCAAATAAATATCGTTAAAGGTGCGGACAGAGAGAGAGAGAGAGAGAGAGAGAGAGAGAGAGAGAGAGAGAGAGAGAGAGAGAGAAGGCAGGGATGGAAAGGGATAGGGAAAGAGGGAATAAGAGAGAAAAATACGAGAGGGGAGGGACGGCAGAGAAAAAGTAAGAAGAAGAGAGAGAGGAAGCGAAAGGGAAGAAGACAGAAGGAGAGAAACAGAGACAGAGAACAGGAGAGGGGAAGGAAGAGAGAGAAGAAGAGAGAGGAACGTATGATGTGGAGAGAATGAAGAGGCGGAGGAAGAGAAGTAGCGTGGGTGAATAGTAATGATGTAAGATAAAGCAGTAAAGATGATGTTTTTGAAATATAGAAGTTTACATGTGAAGGACGAACTTGACTGTAGTGATGGTGACGATGATGATGATGATGAGAGGGTAACGGGTACGGAAT
>NC_142937.1:94459495-94476995 GCF_046866305.1 Octopus bimaculoides | reverse complement strand
AAACATTAGCATATATACTTGTTCGTGCGGATATGCATGCAAAAATTGTGTGTTTGTATGTATAAATACATATGTATAAATATAGGTTGTGTACCTTGACACGAAATCCTCGGCCTTTGAGTAACTCCAGTAGCAAATTTCAGAAAATATTATATACACTCTGCGTCACGTATTGAGTTCTTTTTTTCCGCTCGTAAACCCAAACATACTACATACAAACATGTACATATCCAAACATACATGCATGCATACATATATATATATATATATATATATATATATATATATATATATATATATATATATATATATATATATATATATATATATGTATGTATGTATGTATGTATATGAGTTTGGGTAAGTTATGTCCGTCTAGAGGTGTGTACACGAGACACACAGGTGTGTACTGACAACACACATGTTGCTGTGTTATGGTGTTCGAGATACTTCAAGTGACAGACAGCCACATGTATCCAACGCATAGCTTTACAATAAATAGATTGTCGACACTGACGGATGTATGTGGCTTTTTGTGTGTGAGTGAGTGGATGTGTGAGTGGCTGTATGAGTGACTCTGCTTATGGCCGTATGCGTGGCTGTGTATACGTTTACGTATGTGTGCGTGCGTGTGTGGATACACCTATGGGTCTGTAAATGTGTACGTATAGGTATATACAAGCATGCATATATATATATATATATATATATATATATATATATATATATATATATATATATACGTGTGTGTTTGGCTTTGTGTACGTTGCTGTATGTACATGTGTGCGTTAGTGGATACGGCTATTGGTGTTTGTGTTTAAATGTGTATGTGTGAGTGTGGCTCTTATATCAGCGGTGTGTGCGTGTGTATGTGTGTGTGTGAGTGTAGCTGTGCTCGTAGCCGTATGTAATGCTGTATGAATGTGTGTGTCTATGTGAGTAGCTGAGCTTATGGTATGCGGGATTGTGTATGTATGCATGAGTGAGACTGTGAGTGCATCTATGCGCGCGCGCGTCCGTGCGTAGTGTGTATGTGTGTGTGTCTGTGCATATGTGTGTGTATGTAAATAAAGCTGGTTATCGCTACTTATATGTATGTATATATATATATTTATTGCTATACGTGTATATCGTTATATATTATATATGAGTGTGGTTGTGTGCGTGTGTGGCTTTGGCTATTAGTAAGCGCGCGCGTGTATTTGAGTGTGTGTGTGTGTGTGAGTGTGACTGCCTTCAAAGTTCTATGCGACGGACGAACTAGTGTGTGTACGTGCCGGTGTGTGTGTGTGTGTGTGTGTGGTGTTATGCTCACTATGGTATTTAAGCGTTCCGTGTAAGATTTACGAATGTATGTGTTGGTTACCGTACGGAAGGATGTGTGTATATGTAGTTTGTGTGCGTGTGCGTGTGTGTGTGTGTGTGTGTGTGTGTGCATTACATGATTTACTAAATTGCGTGTGTAGTACATGTATGTGAATGTATGTGTGTAGGTGTGTGTGTGTGTATAAGAAAGAGTGAGAGAGGGAGAGAGAGAGAGAGGAAAAGAGGATGAGATGTTTCACGGTGTTTGTTGTGCTTTAGCCACAGGTCAATCTTGACCACTCCGTTACGTTTATGTATGTATGTATGTATGTACGTATGTATGTATGCATGTATGTATGCGTATGCATGCACATATATTTGTGTGTGTGTGTGTGTGTGTAACCTGGGACTACATCCGTGCACTCTTTATTTAAGATGGTAGGGTCTGATTTAAGAGAGATTCGGCTGTTATTTCTAGCAGGCTTGTAAGCGAATACGTGTGTGTGTGTATATGTGTGTGTGTGTGTGTGTGTATGCGTGCGTGCGTTCGTGTATTTGTATGTGTGTATCGTACGTGTATGAGCGAATAAATACGAATGAAGTTCATTTAAGAATGTATTTGCGTGTGTGTGTATGTGTGTATGTGAGTGTGTGTGTGTGTGTGTGTGATGTAATATGTTACTGGATCTTCCCCGATCGAAAAGACTTATAACCAAAACCGTTCCGCCCGTGAGCATCCTGCCTCCGATTCACTCATAGTGTATGACTACCTCACTGCATGTGTGCTTCCTGGATGGAGAAAGTAGGGTGGAATTTGAGGGAGTGTTAGTTGCTATTTCTAGCGGATCAAGTTATCAGTGAGGCTCACTCGTTGTTTTGTTTGCGTGTGTGTATGTGTGCGGCTATGTCAATGGTTTCGTGCGTGCGTGCGTGTGTGTATGGGTACGTAAGTGTGCATACGTTCAATAAGTGAGGTTATTTGTGGGCCTGTTTGTTTGAATCAATGTGTGTGTGTGTGTGTGTGTGTGTGTGTGTGTGTGTGTGTGTGTGTGTGTGTGTGTGTGTGAGCGCATTGCATGCGTGTGTGCGTGCGTGCGTATGTATGAGTGTGTCTATCAGTGTGTGCGTGTGTGTGTGTGTTTAAGCGTGTGGATGAAAGAGTGCAAACGTGCGTGTGTGTCAGAGGGAGAAAGAGAAATTGAGTTTGTATGTGAGTGCGTGTACTGAGTGCCTGTGTAAGTGAGTGAGTGAGTGAGAGAGAGAGAGAGAGAGACTGAAACAGAGAGAGGGAGAGAGAGAGAGAGACAAAAGGTTAATGTATTCTTTTCTTTTACTTATTGGATCGCCGCCAGGCTGGAGCAATGCTTTGAAGGTCATTGTCGAAACAAATTGACCCCAGTTGTTGGTACTTACCCTATTGGTCTCTTTTTGTTGAAACAACAAGCTACGGAGCCGTAAACAAACCAACAGCGATTGTCAAATGGTGGTGGAACGAACATGAAGGCACACATATGGCTTTAGAAGTATTTATACGTATATATAGATTAAACGCACACACATACACATACACGTACGTGTGTGCGTGTGTTTGTGTGTGTATGTGTATGTGTGTGTGTGTGTGTGTATGTGTGTGTGTGTGTGTGTGTGTAAACAAGAGTAAGTCAAAGATTGTACGCAATCTGGTTTCTATAATTAATTCAAACAAAAGCAAGGATTGAACCAGTGACCTCTTTCTTCGACACAATCTCCTCGTATTTCTTCCAGTGGTCTACAACCTCGCTTATTCCATCGGAGCAGAAGCTTTCCGCGCAGCCATTTATGGTCCCATGACCAATTTACAGAACGCATGTACCTCATCGATGGTCACTCGTCGGTTTGCTAAAACCATCTCTCGAGCTTGTTGAATTTTCACGTCAGCGGTGGAGGTTCATGGCCGTCCGCTTCCCTCTTCCACTCTTGTCACGCCATTATTGTCGATCCCTTCAGATACACTTCTACGTGATAAAGCGCTGTCACCGTTTCGTTCTGAAAGCCTGTCATGAATTTCAGCCCCTGACACAACAAGAGAAGTCGGATCTCAAATCCCTGTTCTTCCAGCGGAGCGGCCACTGTAACATAAGAAAGCAGACTGGAGCGATCAAGGCCAAACCTCGGTTACGTAACCAGCAGACGACCGCTTCTGAGCACGCGAGAGCTGAAGGCAGCCAATCGAAAAGACAAGTCTTGCCCGGTGCGGATACGTTTTTGACTGCTCTCTTTCTCGTGTGTGTGCGCGTGTGTGCGTGTGTGTGTGTATTCTTCCACCAGTTTCCATTTACGAGATTCATTTGCAATGCCTTGGTTCGGACCAGTGGATGGTCCCCAGGGTGGACCTGGTTGCAAGCGAACTTGTTAACCACCCAGCCATATCTGTTTCGTATCTGTACGCACGAGTGTATATTATAAATATGCAAACGTGTCTTTACGCAGAAGCCAAGGCGTAGAATGCGTTTCGGTCTGTTTTACACACACATGCACACGCGCACACGCACACACACACACACAAATACATACATACGCATTCATACATACATACATTCATAGATACATACATACATACATACATACATACATACATACATACATACACATACACATGCACATTCATATTTATAGGCGCAGGAGTGGCTGTGTGGTAAGTAGCTTGCTTACCAACCACATGGTTCCGGGTTCAGTCCCACTGCGTGATGCCTTGGGCTAGTGTCTTCTACAAAAGCTTTATGTGTGTGTATATATTTGTGTGTCTGTGTTTGTACCCCCACCATCGCTTGACAACCGATGTTGGTATGTTTACGTCTCCGTAACTTAGCGGTTCGGCAAAACCAGCCAATAGAATAAGTACTAAGCTTAAAAAGAATAAGTCTCGGGGTTGATTTGTTCGACTAAAAACAGTGCTCCAGCATAGCCGCAGTCAAGATGACTAAATCAAGTAAAAAATACACTCCCCCCCACACCCACACACACACACTCATGCATGTATACACTCCCTCACTCACGTGCGCGCGCACACTTAGACTTGTTGCGAGATTCCTCTGTGATTGCTTTCGGTGTGATTGTCTGTTAAGAGAGATTGCGTTGTTTCCTGTATATTTCGATGTTTGATTACACTTAATCTTAATTAGATCCGTCTCGAGATATCCAACACTGTCGTGACATTAATATTTGTGCTTCTATGAGTTATAGCATGCAGCCCGTCTACTGCAAGATGTAACACCTACACACACACGCGCACACACACATGCACACACACACACGCACACACACACGCACACACACACGCACACACACACACGCACGCACACACACACACACACACACACGCACGCACACACACACACATTTTGCTTTGAGAGAGCTGTAAGATGCCGAACTAGCACTCAGCTCTGTGTGCATATTTACTTAAAGCAGAAACAGCTGTAAGCTAATGAAATGACTACGTAACTCCTGTTCTTTGTTATGCATATATGTGTGTGTGTGTGTGTGTGTGTGTGAGAGAGAGAGAGAGAGAGGAATACACACACACACATATACATATACATATATGCGCATATAATGTATTTGCGTTTGTCGTTTAAGAATTTAGAAACGTCGAGAAATTTGAACTGGATCGTTTACTTTTTATTGTGGAACTCGAAGTAGATTAAGCTATGAATAATAGAGTATAGAATATTTTATTTCTTATCTGTTTCAGCCATACGACTGAGGCCATGCAGGAGAAAGGGTTAAAAAATAACCTTTGAATGCTGCTGTGGAAGACGAACCCAGATCTTCTGTAAGGATGACCAAAACTCTGCCATTGCACCAAGTAACCTTTCAGCTTGTCTGCTTCCATTCTATGGGCTTTTGTTCTTACCAGTGAGAATCGTATTTACATAATAAGAATTTATAAACTTCGAAATGTTTCTATGTAAAGGTATTTCTTAACCCAATAATCTACACGTTAATATTTATCAGGGAGGCGAGCTGGCAAAATCGTTAGCACGCCGGGCGAAATGCTTAGCTGTATTTCGTCTGTCGTTACGTTCTGAGTTCAAATTCCTCCGAGGTCGACTTTCCCTTTCATTCTTTCGGGGTCGATTAAATAAGTACCAGTTACGCACTGGGGTCGATGTAATCGACTTCATCCCTTTGTCTGTCCTTGTTTGTCCCCTCTATGTTTAGCCCCCCCCCCCTGTGGGCAATAAAGAAATAAATATTTATAGATTTACCTAAGGGCGGCGAGTCGGCAGAACCGTTAGCACGCCGGGTAAAATGCTCTGCGGCATTTCGCCCACCTTCACATTCTGAGATCAAACGCCGCCGAGGTTGACTTTGCCTTCCAGCTTTTCAGGATCGATAAAATAAATACCAGTTGCGCATTGGGGTCGATTTTCTCGACTTACCTCCTCCCCTGAAAATACTAGCCTTGTGCCATAATTTGAAACCAATATTTATAGATTTATCTTCTTCGAGTCACACAAATGTAAAAAGAAATCGATGTGTGTGTCTGTGTTTCCTTGGGGTTTATGTAAGTTTTTCCTTTACCAAATTCAAACGGGTAACTACAAAAGTAACAAAGCTCTAGAATTTAAGTCAAGACAGCTCTTGGAATGTGAGGATATCTGAACTGGATGCCGTGTGTTCATTTGTATGTGAGTGCTTACATGCGTAAGCGAGTGTTTGTACAGATGTAAGAGTATAAACTTTCACTCGATGCGCATGTTATTTTAGTACACAAGTGTGCGTGCGTGCTTCCTTGCTGTTTATGTGCATGTGTTTGGATGTCTGACTGTATGTATTCCCTATGCACTCGTGACTGCGTGCTTGCGTTCAATCCAATAACTTCAAATGGAGAATCCATGAAATGTTTAACAAATTTTCGTTGCATCTCTAATCGATCGCGTTTGCAAAAAGCGAGTCAGTTTGCTCTGTTCTCGTTTGGAGAACTCCTAGCATTCCAAAGCTTTTGTGCGGATCAATTGTTTCATGGTTCAGTGACCTATGATAATCCTTTCTACTCTAGGCACAAGGCCTGGAATTTGTGGAGAGGGGGACTAGTTGACCCCATTAACTAAATTTATCGACCCCGAAAAGATTACAGGCAAAGTCGACCTCGGAGGAATTTGAACTCAGAACATAGCGACGAGCGACATACCACTCGCCGCCTCAAGTGCACCTATGATAATAGAACTCGTAGGTACAAAGGCGTTTAGTAACAGACTGTCGAGGGCGTCACAACTTAGAAACCAAGAAAAACGCAGGCAAAGTTTCGCGACTTTCAGAATGTGATATCTCGGCAAGGAATGAAGTTAGGAAGCTGGTTTTGGTCTTAAAATGACCGCGAAGACCTCTTCTAATCATTCCACCGAAGCAAAATTATTTATCTCTGTATGCATCTGAATGATGAATCAATGACTGCGTCTTTCTCGTTTTGTAGAATATACCAGTACTACGAAACAGTGTATCGCATCGTATATTTCCGTCGATTCTGAAGTATTAGTAACATTCATAGTTGGAGATAGAGGAGATAGACAGGTGATTGGAATCCATATTCCTTATCTGGTCGACAATCCTAACCAAACACCATTTTTATGTCCTGAGAGTTCTGTCTCTTCATGTCCAGAATATTATTCGTTTATAGTTTTAAGGTCATCAACAAAAAAGATGAAAATTACATTAATTTTCTCTCCACTACAGAACCTATCGCTCGGCCTTTTCTTCAATAGGATTGACAAGATGCTCGTTGCTGGGGCAGAAAACATTAAAGATGACCTGTCATCCTGGAATATTCCAGGTGATGCCCTAATTCTCTTAGTGATAGAAGTAGTAACTTGGTTTCTTACTGATAACTCTGTGGACCATGTTGTATAAAGTATACATTACATTCAAACATGTTATGAGACGATTGCGTTGTTTGGCCACATGCATCTCCGGTTTTTCGCTAGCGTTGTGCGCGCAGCTGCCAGCTGGTTTCATCAAACCTAACGTTCATTGCTCTTTTAAGCAGGCTAACGACGGTTATTCTGTAGAACGTAAGCTTTCTCGGCCGATAACCGGCTATCACTTCTCTTCCAGATGATCTTTTCCTTCGGTATTTTTGCAACAATTGTCAGGAGTGTTTCTCTGGTAATATGTTTCGGGGAGACACGTTGGCATATTACTCACTCCGTAACTCACTTCACCACCACACTGCATTGTTATTGCGTTGTTTGTTTACATTCCAGATCACACCGCACCTCAAAATTACTCAAGATAATTTTGCGGAGATTTGATGAACTTGTTGGTATGGCTTTCCATATTTGCGAACATCCTGCTTGTGCAAACCCATGATTGATGGATGATCAAACGGTTCTAGTAATTTCTAACGATGACCAAGTTTTTCACTTACCGCTCGCATTTTGTGTTTAAAAGCAATTAACTTACCTGTTAGTGTCTCTTGTTGAGAGTTCTCGTAGACCTTAGATAACATTTCATTAAGTCGTAGTTGGGGGTTTGTGAATCAACAGTTCACTTTGCATTTCATTATCATATTTCATTGTCCGATCTTTTTTTTTTTCTGAATCTGCCGACGTTTGTCAAGGAGAAGCAATCCATTTCAGTCGGAGAACCCCAGCATTTTTAGGCTTCTATGTCAACATGGTGTTACATGAAGGCGCGTGGCTTAGTGGTTAGGACATTCCGCTCACGATTGTAATATATACGATCAGGTTCTTTCAGTTTCCGTCTACCAAATTCACGTAGATGCTGCGCACCAGGATTGAACCCAGAGCCATGTGGGTGGAAAGCAAACTTCTTATCACATAACCATACTTGCGCTTTTTCTATTGAAAAGAAAATCCAAAATGGCCATTGAGAAACGAGATGGTTCTTAGAAAACTAGTTGGAAACAGAAAATTTTCATGGGCTGAGAGAAACAATAGAATTTTCTGAACCTTGATCTGTTCACACATTAATAACAGATAACATTCGGCCTTATTTAAGACATGCCTTTCGTGAGAAACACAGACATACAGCAGAGCTTCCAAGATTCAAGCCGTCCTACACACATTTACCAAATTTTCTACAACTCGTCGCTGACAACTGACCAAATCATCTCTTTTGGTCTGATTCTGTCTTTTATCTTTTACTTTTTCTTAACCAAGTCGCAGGGAAATGCTGAATAACTGATGGGGTTTTTGGCAACCATACTTAATTCCTTTTATACACACACTTTTGAATTAAATAAGAATGAATTTTTTCGTTGTTTCATGAATAAGCAGTTTGATTTGCATGTGTTGTCAGTTCTCCTTACTTCGTTATTGACTGTGTTGATTTTTTGCCTGTGTTCACATGTCCCAGAATAAACCAACTCTCATACATATTTCATATTTCACTTTACTTAACTGTTTCATACATATTTCCTTCAACAATTTTTATTCATTCTTACAATGCAGAAAAGAGTGAATATATATATAATATGGAAAACACAAGCAGGATTACACCTTTTCTCCAAAAATGCTCTGTGCTGCTGTAATTAATGAAAGCAGAACTTTTTACAACATACAATATCATATCACCATTTTTGTCCTACCTGCCACCACTCTCTCACTCCCTCTCTCTTACACTCTCTTGCTCTCTCTCTCTCTCTCTCTCTCTCTCTCTCTCTCTCTCTCTCTCTCTCTCTCCCGTTTGTCATTCTTATTCTCATGCACCATCACTCACATTTACCATTAGTCATCCCATTTGTTTGTCATTCACGTCATTTACATGCACTCTTGTACACATCTTTCTATTCATCTCTCTCTCTCCCTCTCTCTCTCTCTCTTCCTCTCCCCCTCTCTCTCTCTCTCTTCCTCCCCCCTCTCTCTCCCTCTTTTCACACTTTTGCAGCCTTTGCCCACCGTTCTTGGTTCTTCTCTTTCGACGATTTCTTCTTTTCACCTCCATGGACACGGTACCTATTATAAAGCGGTCTTTTGCCACTCTTGTATCTGCTTTTGTACGACAGTTGTCGATTATGATGATGATGATGATGAAGATGATGATATTTTTATGCCGTATATTACATGGATTAATTTCAGTTGAACGGCTGCTTCTATTCTCTGCATTTAACAAAACTGCCATTATTTTTCTCGGTACGAGTCTATTAGCTTCATACTAATCGCCAAAAATGGTCATAATGTGCGATATTGCATAATCACTAAAAACTTGCACGTGACATTATGTTGTGTAACGAATGTTTATATACAAAGTTTTGTTTATAAACAGCTGTTTATAAGCGAGAGGTACGTATTCACTGAATCTTCTGGCGATTCGTATTATTTTTCAGGAAAAGTCGTAACACTTGTAATTTCTATGGCAACGTAAATTCTATGGTCATCGTCGTTGTTATATGAATATGTTTAAACTTTGTCAGTACGCTTTGCGTGACTTGAAAAATCAACATCGGTAATTATTTTATTGTCGGTTTACATTCTTGAAATGATCAAAAATTGAAGCAATTGACGATAAGCTGACGAAAATCAGAATCAGGAAATGAGAAAATTGAAGAATCGCGCTGTTATTGAATTTTTGACTTCTGGAGAAGATTGCACAGCGGGAAGTCTATGATTGCATGCAAAACGTGAGGACTGTTCTTCATACGCAACAGTCAAACGTTATGGTGTTGATTGTTGTTGTTAAGAAGAGATCCCGAAAATGAATCGCCTGAGAGAAACGTTGAATATCCTATGAAAGAATGTAGACGAGTATGGTGGTACGAGAGGTAGGACACACTGTGAATTGATTTAGCCATGGTTGATCGAATCATTTTTTGACTAAAATGTCAATTCGTTGGGTGTTAAGAATCCAAACGCAAAAACTTAAGGAAAGCAAAGCGTGACTTTTTTAAACACAATTTCATATTTAAGCTTAATATTTGGGCTCTGTTCAGGTAATGATTAGATTTTTTCCTACTTTTAGCACAAGGCCAGCAATTTTGTGGTGAGGAACATCGATTCTAATGCTCAGCTGATACCTTTTTTATCGACTCCGAAAGAACGAAAACCAAAGTAGACCTCGCCCGGTATTTGCACTTAGACCATAAAAAGCCGGAAGAAATGCTGCTAAGCATGTTATGCGGCACGGTAAGGACTCTGCCAGTTCGCCATCTTTGCTGTTCGTTTCGGTTCCTCACTCAACGTAGCTTTGTCGCCCGTACTTAGTTCACTTGGATCACATTTTTTGTTACTTTATAAATGCATTCAGAGTTCCTGGTTTCACCCATTACAGTTATTTTCTTTCCTTTTTCAAATTTCACGTTAGATTTGTAGCAATTTTTTCACTTTGTTCGAAATTTTAATCTTGTGACTTGAGAATCTCGATAGCTCTTTTGAATATACGAAAAAGCTTCGTGAATCCTTTAAAGGGTGATGGAATAAACAGGAGTTTCCATCTTTAGATCCCCTCCAGCTTTTGCGTGGTGTTTGAATTAATTCATAATGATTTAATTCAAAAGTCTTTTATGACTAAAGAGTAACAGAGAGAAGGTGGAGACATCAGCTTGCTAACTAAATGACTGCAGGCATGAACGAACTTGCACGCACACATTATCGAGGCGTAGCGTTGCGATGCAATTAACCTTTTTTTTTTTATTTAAATGCACTCATTATGGATGCTTTGCATTTATTTTGTGCAACTACAAAGTTTTTATTGAAGCAAGATATTGACGCGTGTGTGTGTCTGCGCGCGCACACACACACCGGAAATCGAAGTAAAACGAGATGTGTCTTTTCTACACTTGCACTATATCCGTGTACATACGTTTACGTGATTACGGATGTGTGTGTGTGTATATGTTTGTTTATATATGAAGCTATGTACGTGCATCTATCTATCTGCGTGTGTGTGTGTGTGTATCCATGAATGTGTGTACTGTGTGTGTTACTTTGCATTAGTCGCTTCAGTCCCTTCCACATTCCCCCCTCTCTCTCTCTCTCTCTCTCCCTCTCTCCCTCCCTCTCTCTTTCTCTCGCCAGCTGCACCACCGCCAACAACGCTTCAAATCGGATTCTTTACCCTCAATAGGTAATCCTGTGACGGGCTATCTGCGGCATAATCTGACGCCGGGGAAGTTTTCACGTAACACCGGCGCTGCGTGGTTGTAGGCGAACTATTTTAGTTTTTTACCTTCTTATTTCCTCGGGAACGGTGAATGTTATGCGAAGAGCTTTCTTTATGGAGATATTTCTTTAATTAACTCGTAATAATGTTCCTAGTATAAACTGCTAAGCACTACACTTTAAAAACTTCTAATCTGTGGGTTTTCATTCTTTCTATTACTTTTATTTTATTTCTTGTTTTATTATAATATTTCTACTCGAGTAGGGCAGCGAGCTGGCAGAAACGTTAGCACGCCGCGCGAAATGTTCAGCGGTATTTCGTCTGTCTTTACGTTCTGAGTTCAAATTCCACCGTGGTCGACTTTGCCTTTCATCCTTTCGGGGTCGATTAAATAAGTAACAGTGACGCACTGGGGATCGATGTAGTCGACTTAATTCCTTTGTCTGTCCTTGTTTGTCCCCTCTTTGCTTAGCTCCCCCACCCCCTGTAAGCAATAAAGAAATAAATATTTGTACACGAGTAATCACATCAAATAGATTATGCAAGATTGCTGGTGTTGCCTCCATATAATGTGAACATTTGGAACTAAGATCTTGCATCAAGTGATGTTTTCAACACTGATGTACCTCAGCAGTGTCCATCTGTAGGGTACCTCAGCAGTGTCCGTCTGTAGGGTACCTCAGCAGTGTCCGTCCGTAGGGTACCTCATCTGTGTCTATATTTTTCTTCAGCTGTGTCAGTGCGTGCATAAGGCAACCCGTTTTATCTTTCATTGTAAATTATATATTTTCCTGCTCTTTCTCTCTGCTTCTTTGATTGACTTGTTAGAGCTGGGACAATTATTGTTTTTGAAGTCAGCTTCCAGTCATTTATTTTGTAGGGTTTTCTCTCTTGCAGTGATTTTTCTTTTTCCTTTAATTTTAATTTTAACTGCTTGTTCCATAATTCAACGAAGAGATGGAAATAAAAGACAACCAAACACACAATCAAAGAGACTCCGGAAGAAACAATTATTATTATTACTATTATTATTATTATTATTGCTGTTATTATTATTGTTATCATTGTTGTTGTCTTTATTATTATTATCATTGTTGTTGTTGTTATTATTGTTATTATTATTATTATTATTATTGAGTGAGTGAGACAGCAGCGCATGCCATCAAAGTGACACTGGGGTACAAATAGACGAAGCCCAATATACCCATCATGACTACCCGTGTGATAAGGGTACACCAGGCACGTGCATCACAACGATATGTGCACGATATGGAGATCTCATATCAAGATAAACAGCGCATGACCTCGCAGGTGGGGCCCAGTTAGAATTTTCTTCAGGTCGAGTAGCCCATCCTGCTTGGCAGAATCGTTAATACGCCGGGCAAAATGCTTAACGGCATTTCGTCCGTTTCTAAGTACTGAGTTCAAATTCCGCCGCGGTCAACTTTGCCCTTCATCCTTTCGGGGTCAACAAATTAAGTACCAGTGAAACACTGGGGTCGATGTAATCGACCTATTCTCACCCCTAAAACCACTGGCTTTTTCTCCGAAATTTTAAGCAACTATTATCGTTAATTACTGACTTCGCTACCCTCGCTACTACGAACACACCCGTATTTACTGTATACATTACACGGGGTCCTTGACCTGGCGATCTGATGCCAACACCGACCACCACCCGTATTTATTATTATACCATGTGTTCCTGGTTTGGCTAACCACCCCAGTACTCACTCACTCACACACACATATGCACACACACACACACACACACACGCAAACACACACACATTTCAACCCATACCACTTCTCTCTGTAGCAATGACTGCATTAGTAGCATACCAATATTAGTACGGCAGCAGCAGCAACAGCGGCAGCAATAGTTGCAGTAGTAGCAGCAACAGCAACAGCAGCAGCAGCATCAGTAGTAGTAGTAGTAGTAGTAGTAGTAGTAGTAGTAATAGTAGTAGTTTTTATTGTAGTTGTGGTAGAGGTTATTTTTGTTGTTTTAGTGGCAATTGCTGGAAGTGCAGTGGTATCCCTTGGTCAGTATTGAAACCACAAACCTATGGTACGTAGCTGTTGTCTGCGTACCACAAATCGATGTTCCACTATTTGTTGTATTCTCATGATCAGTATTGAACCCACAAACCTCTGGTACACAGCTGTACTCTGTTGCGATCCATTAATTACAGAATAGTTGATAGACTCTCACATGCCAATAACACTCCCGGCGTTCTCCCATCTCATTCATTATTTAACCTTTAATTAACAATAATTAACCCAAAATTACAACGTTGTGTTTTCTTGTTTTATTTTCATTATAATTATGTGAGGTTTCTGGTGCTGTTGTGAATTGGCAAAGTTGCTTGTGCATCGATTAATATACGCTACACAGTTTGTTCCTTAACTCTTGGTCTATGTTCAAACCCGATCGAGGTCGTCTCCGTTTTTATCTTCTGGTTTTCAGTTGCTATGGTTGATAAATAAAACACCTATCCAGAACTGAGGTCGATTATCTTTTTTCTATTCGACACCTCTCCCTCCCTCTCTCATATATATATATATATATATATATATATATATATATATATATATATAGGGAGAATTCACAAAAACAAAAACAACAGACGAAGACAGGTGGCGTAGAAAACAAATAGATGTATTAGTATAACACTCGGGAATTGAGAAAGTCTTTAACGTTTCGATCGACCCCAGTTACGCAACTAATGCTTAATTTATAGACCCCGAATGAATGAAAGGCAAAGTCGACCTCGGCGGAATTTGAACTCAGAACGTAAAGACAGACGAAATACCACTAAGCATTTCACCCAACATGCTAACGTTTCTTATTTCTCTATTGCCCACAAGGGGCTAAACATAGAGGGGACAAACAAGGACAGACAAAGGGATTAAATTGATTACATCGACTTCAGTGCGTAACTGGTATTTAATTTATCGACCACGAATGGATGAAAGGCAAAGTTGACCTCGGTGGAATTTGAACTCAGAACATAACGTCAGACGAAATATCGCGAAGCATTTTGCTCGGCGTGCTAACGTTTCTGCCAGCTCAACGCCCTATATATGTATGTGTGTGTGTGTGTGTGTGTGTGTGTGTGTGTGTGTGTGTGTGTGTGTGTGTGTGTGTGTGGATGTGGATGTGTGTGTGTGTGTATTATAGGTACATGTTAAAACATGGAAGATTCAATCGGAACGACCATAAGTAAGACTGAACCCGGAACCATGTGGTTGCGAAGCAAGCTTCTTCCGTCGCAGTTATTATCGAAAAGATTTTCTTCCAAAGAGATCATATTAAGCAGTTTCTACGGTTTATTTGTCTGTGCATGTATGTGTGTGTGTTACAAATTGATTCTTAAAATCATTATACGCACACACCCACGTGTGTGTGTGTGTGTGTGTGTTTGATAGCAGAAAGGGAGAGAGAGGTAAGGGAACAGCTGCTCTTTGATGTTGTACTTTTAATGAAAAAGACTATAAATTAAATTCGATCAATTCTTTCTTTTAAGTGGTTTCTTTCGCCACCGTTAATATTTTCGCTGTTCCGTGTATCATATCAATGACTAACAGTTAATATTGTGATGTAGTAAAAGTCACCATCTACTAGTCATGCCACTTACTAGAAATATGAGTAAAATCGCCCTCAAGTAACATTCCACCATCTTGAAATGGAATGTATGTGGATTTATGAAGGCAGCAAATTGACAGAATCGTTAGGCCGTTGGGGAAAAAGAAATGTTTAGCAGCATTTCTTCCTGCCTTTTAAGTTCTGAGTTCAGTATCGCCAAGGTCAATTTTGTTTTTCATCCCTTCAGGGACGATAAAATGAAGAACCAGCCGAATAATGAATTTGCCGCCTATCCACAAAATTACTGGCCTTGAGCCTTGCAACGGTCTAGCGTCCCATTCAGGGGGAACATTATATTATCGGTCAGTTATACTCTATGGAAATCGAGTGATCGTCCATATAAAACCTGAAGCTCACGAATTTTTTTTTTATATATATGAAAATATAGTCCTAGGTATACAAAAGTACCAGATGGGAATAACTGGAATGCTCTTTGATCATACATCTGCTCTGGTAAGGTTGTCTTGGGGTTCAATAACTATCATCTGCTGGTGACATGTTAAAATATCAATTTTAAATTGCTTGTCCGTTTAAAATGTTAACTTTTATATAAAACTTGCTGACCCCGTGCCGTCAAAATGACTGCTAATTGTAGTGTTTTATATATAAATAAGGTACAAAACCAAATTTTTAGCTTAATAATTCTTTTATTACCAAATTTTTTGTGAAAAATCTATCCGCAACTAACATTCTTTGACTGCTTGTTTCCTTCAAAAGAATTTTTAAGTTTTCCTTCCTTCTTGTCCGACTTAAGGTCACAAAAAGTTGGCCGTGAGTAAATATGGAAGCAGGCATATTTCAGTGGGACTGAATCTGGAACCATGTGGTTTGTAAGCAAGCTACTTACCACACAGCCTATTTTTTCTTAAAGTTTAAGATTGTCTGCAATTGCTTTTAGAAGAATAATTTTTTGGCTTGGATCATATTTTTCCATGACATTCTTTATACGCAGGTTCATATCTCTGTATTTCTTCTTTTTGGCTTGGTTCCTCTCCTTGTATAAACTTCTGCAATTTGGTACTGACAAACCTTTTTTCACTTTTAATCACATCAATAAGTTTCCAAATATTTGGATGACTCATATTCACTGCGTTTTCCAGCGAGCTGTGGTAGGCTTCTAAACTATTTGTCGTACGAGCAGTCTCCGTCATACAGCGATCCCAAACATTCCATACAGATAATGAAAATGGCGGTTCAAGGCATCGCCTCCTCTGTCCTCTTCCTCTAAGTGGTCCGATATAATTATTTTCAAAATAGGATACAATTAACTATGGAATATCATCATCATCTACAAATTGTCCATATCCATCTACAACATTCGGCAGGAAGGCAAGGGCAACAAAACTCCGCATTTTTAGACTAAAACCGTCATCTTCGTGACATCTGCATTTTAGTCCTTCTTGCACGACATGCTTGTACACATTTTGTCCTAAATGAAGCAAGCAGCATGCCGAATTTGACCCAGGAAACGATTCCAGAAATCCATTAAGGGCTGCTTTTTCGAAATCCATGATTATATTATAAGGTCCCTCATTCTGCAGTAATTCATTTATTTTGGCAAAAATTCTGAACTTCACCAACGATAATTGAGCATCACGAGATGAAACAGATTTTTACTTTAATATTTGAGACGATTATCCTTGCATTTACCTCTGCAGCAGCTGAAGCGTGATTATGGATCCCGATCTTCTTAAGCTCTTTATAATTTACATCTGTATGAAGTCTCGCCTTGAACACACGATTTTCACACCTCTTTTGTTTTACGGACATTAACTTGTGTTGGTTAAACTATGTAAAATGTTGGAGAAAGTCATTTAACAGTTTCTTGTAATACATACCAATACATATAACTAACTCAACATTTTTTCAACGGCCCTTAAAATACTGTTGTAGATCCCCACCACCACCAATTTACTATTTTGTTGCTTGGACCCCCAAAAATTTTATATGGACCTTCAGAGGCAATATGGAGCCCGGGTTAGAACCACTGGTCCAAATGAATAAGGTCTTGAAAAGATTATCAACTACGTAGCTAATTTATCAAATGCCAACAAATTGTAATTCTTGTCGCAAACAAAAATTACAAACTGAAATAAGTGGAAAACGAAACGCAAATACTTAATCGTTAACGGCTGAATGTACCTACTTATGGGTAGATACCATATTGAATTATAATTTTTATATCGTTCATGGTTTCATTAGCCGAACGCTGTCTGAGAAGAATTAATAATTAACTAATGATTTTTATCTTCTGACTACGGCTGTGAATTTAATTCATCAACATTTATTGTTTTTACTGAATTAAGAGCGTTAGCGGTCTCGTTGTCATTTACAAGCATTTGTTTGTAGACATGAGTTACTTTAAGAGAAACCAGTTGCAATGTTCTTCATACAACCTCATTCTTTATATTCATTATTTATATATACATGCACCATATCTACGCGCAC